>NC_056743.1:416669687-416959951 GCF_019279795.1 Protopterus annectens | reverse complement strand
GGGAGGTTTTGGGTTTTTCCCTCAAGCCCCGAAACTTGCGCATTTTCATGTTCTGCTGAAAATTCGTGGTCCTCGTTGCTAGAAGAAAATAAAAAATGATTCACCTTTTAAGCCTTTATCCTTTATTTTGCTTTACAGAAAGTTCTGTTTGCTACTACTTTAAGATTTTTATTACCGTGAGGCTTTGGCATTCTGTTGAGGAGTATCTAGCCCAGAAAGTGTTGTTTATTGGCTTTTCTTTCTGCCTAAAAGAAAACCCAAAATTTTTCCTTTCACTAGCAAAGCCCTTGGTTGCGAGTTGAAGCAAATGGTGCTGTACCTATTTAAGTTTTGCTACCAGTGGATGATTTACAAGCAGTACTGCTCCTGGTTAATACTTTACCTTTATTATTGCCTGCTTTTGTTCTTTGTTTTTAACTGTTTAAAGCTCCACTGGCTGTTTTGCATTTTATTGCTCCTTTGCTCCTGTTAAATTAATATCGCGCTTCAAGCTAGATAGTCCCTGATAAGTATTCTTACTTGCTTTTTTCCTGTTGCCTTCACTTGGAAAGAAAAATCTTGTTCCTGATGAGCTAGAGCCTATTGCGGGAAATGTTACCGAATTTGATTATTGCTGTTTGGTAATTCTACTTTGAGGCTGCTAAAGTCACTGGCTGTGAGTTTTCGACTAGCAGCTTCGTGTCCTGCAGAGTGTAGCACAGAAAATTTTTTCTCTACCTGTTTAGTACCTTTAATGTCCCTTTAATCATTTGCTGTTTAACTGCTTTGATAGACTTTGTTCTATTCCTGCACTTGAAATAGCAGTTATTATGTTACCTGTTAAAGTGGCTAGCTTGAAAGTTTTTCTGTGCTTTCTGTTTCTCCAGAAAAACTTTGTTTATTACCTTTTGGCTAATATCCTATCGTATTGTCTTCTGCTTTGAATAATTCCGTGTGCATTCTCTGGAAGAAGCTTTTTGTTCCATGTGACTTAGCAAAATCTGTCCTGGAGAGTGTCTAGCCAGAAACTGTGTATGGTTGCTGTTCACTTTTAAGTCCTGTTACCCTTTTGCCATTTCCTTTTGACTAGAAGCTCTTGTCCTGCAGAGGCTAGAGCGAGAAAAGTGACTCTACTGATTTAAGTCTTTATCTTTTTTTACTGCATTCTAAATTTTTTTGCTTTCTTAATAGGTGTTTCATTTAGTACCTGCCTTTAAATTTTTTGTTGTCTGCCTAGAAAAAAAGAAAAAAAAAAAAAAACTATCCTTGTTTGCCGCCTTTCCTGAGCTAGAATAGTCCCTAATAAAGGTATTGCTGTATTCTGGACTTTAGAATAGTTCCTGTATTGCCCATATCCTTGGTTGGATAGAAGGAAGCTTCTTTGTTCACCAGTGGCAGTGGGGAGCTTTGAGCAGCCTATGTGTCCCTGGAGGAGTAATCTCAGCCCAGAAACTTGTTGTTTATTGGCTGTTTTGGGCTAATTCCTGGCTCTTTTAAGTCCCCTGCTTAAAAACCCACTTTAGCGCGGTTTTTGCACTTGTTCCAACTCAGCAAAGCTCCTCGTGGTCCTGCAGAGTGGTGCTAGCAGCAGAGAGATAAAAAAGAGTGACTGCTACCTGATTTAAGTACATTTTACTGCTTTTACCTTTGCGACTGTCTATTCTCGCTGAAAAGCGAGTTAAAACTGCTCATTTGCTCGAAATAAGCTTGTTACCGCATTTATTATTACCTGCACTTTGAAACTGTCTTTTTGTTTGAATTAACTGTTGAGGCTGCTCACTCAAGTGCGCTAGCCTGTGTAATGTATTCACTGTGCTTTTTCTGTTGTCTGCCTAGAAAAAAAGAAAAAAAACAAAAAAAACTATCCTTGTTTCCCGCCTTTCCTGAGCTAGAATAGTCCCTAATACAGGTATTGCTGTATTCTGGACTTTAGAATAGTTCCTGTGTTGCCCATATCCTTACTTGGATAGAAGGAAACTTCTTTGCTCACCAGTGGGAGTGGGGAGCTTTGAGCAGCATATCTGTCTCTGGAGGAGTGATCTCAGCCCAGAAACTTGTTGTTTATTGGCTGTTTTGGGCTAATTCCTGGCTCTTTTAAGTCCTCTGTTTAAAAACACACTTTAGCGCGGTTTTTGCACTTGTTCTGCCTCATCAAAGCTCCTCGTGGTCCTGCAGAGTGGTGCTAGCAACAGAGAGATTAAAAACAGTGACTGCTACCTAATTTAAGTACCTTTTACTGCTTTTACCTTTGCGACTGTCTATTCTCCCTAAAAAGCGATTTAAAACTGCTCTTTTGCTCGAAATAAGCTTGTTACTGCATTTATTATTACTTGCACTTTGAAATTGTCTTTTTGTTTGAATTAATTGTTGAGGCTGCTCACTCAAGTGCGCTAGCCTATGTAAAGTATTTACTGTGCTTTTTCTGTTGTCTGCCTAGAAAAAAAGAAAAAAACCAAAAAAAAACATCCTTGTTTCCCGCCTTTCCTGAGCTAGAATAGTCCCTAATACAGGTATTGCTGTATTCTGGACTTTAGAATAGTTCCTGTATTGCCCATATCCTTGCTTGGATAGAAGGAAGCTTCTTTGTTCGCCGGTGGGAGTGGGACTGCTTTGGGCAGCCTATCTGTCCCTGGAGGAGTGCTCTTAGCCCAGAAACTTGTTGTTTATTGGCCGTTTTGGGCTAATTCCTAGCTATTTTAAGTCCCCTGCTAAAAAAAATGGCTTTATCATGGTTATTGTGCTTGTTCTGACTCAGCAAAGCTCCTCGTGGTCCTGCAGAGTGGTGCTAGCAGCAGAGAGATAAAAAGAGTGACTGCTACCTGATTTAAGTTCCTTTTACTGCCTTTACCTTTGCGACTCTCTATTCTCACCGAAAAGCAAGTTAAAACTTCTCTTTTGCTTGAAATAAGCTTGTTACTGCATTTTATTATTACCTGCATTTGCAATTGTTTTTTTGTTTGAATTAACTGTTGAGGCTGCTCACTGAAGTGCGCTAGCCTGTGTTAAGTATTTACTGTGCCTTTTCTGTTGTCTGCCTAGAAAAAAAGAAAAAAAAACAAAAAAAAATATCCTTGTTTCCCGCCTTTCCTGAGCTAGAATAGTCCCTAATATAGGTATTGCTGTATTCTGGACTTTAGAATAGTTCCTGTGTTGCCCATATCCTTACTTGGATAGAAGGAAGCTTCTTTGTTCACCAGTGGGAGTGGGATGCTTTGAGCATCCT
Organism: Protopterus annectens; assembly: GCF_019279795.1. NCBI lineage: Eukaryota > Metazoa > Chordata > Ceratodontiformes > Protopteridae > Protopterus > Protopterus annectens. The sequence continues at coordinate 416,956,749 of NC_056743.1, read as the reverse complement.
ATCTGTCCCTGGAGGAGTGATCTCAGCCCAGAAAATTGTTGTTTATTGGCTGTTTTTGGCTAATTCCTGGCTCTTTTAAGTCCCCTGCTTAAAAACCCACTTTAGCACGGTTTTTGCACTTGTTCCGACTCAGCAAAGCTCCTCGTGGTCCTGCAGAGTGGTGCTAGCAGCAGAGAGATGAAAAAGAATGACTGCTACCTGATTTAAGTTCCTTTTACTGCTTTTACCTTTGCGACTGTCTATTCTCGCCGAAAAGTGAGTTAAAACTGCTCTTTTGCTTGAAATAAGCTTTTTACTGCATTTATTATTACCTGCACTTTGAAATTGTCTTTTTGTTTGAATTAACTGTTGAGGCTGCTCACTCAAGTGCGCTAGCCTGTGTAAAGTATTTACTGTGCTTTTTCTGTTGTCTGCCTAGAAAAAAAAAAAAAATCCTTGTTTCCCGCCTTTCCTGAGCTAGAATAATCCCTAATACAGGTATTGCTGTATTCTTGACTTTAGAATAGTTCCTGTGTTGCCCATATCCTTACTTGGATAGAAGGAAGCTTTTTTGTTCACCAGTGGGAGTGGGGAGCTTTGAGCAGCATATCTGTCCCTGGAGGAGTGATCTCAGCCCAGAAAGTTGTTGTTTATTGGCCGTTTTGGGCTAATTCCTAGCTCTTTTAAGTCCCCTGTTTAAAAACCCGCTTTAGCACAGTTTTTGCACTTGTTCCGACTCAGCAAAACTCCTTGTGGTCCTACAGAGTGGTGCTAGCAGCAGAGAGATGAAAAAGAGTGACTGCTACCTGATTTAAGTTCCTTTTACTGCCTTTACCTTTGCGACTGTCTATTCCCGCCGAAAAGCGAGTTAAAACTGCTCTTTTGCTTGAAATAAGCTTTTTACTGCATTTATTATTACCTGCACTTTGAAATTGTCTTTTTGTTTGAATTAACTGTTGAGGCTGCTCACTCAAGTGCACTAGCCTGTGTAAAGTACTTACTGTGCTTTTTCTGTTGTCTGCCTAGAAAAAAAGAAAAAAAACAAAAAAAACTATCCTTGTTTGCCGCCTTTCCTGAGCTAGAATAGTCCCTAATAAAGGTATTGCTGTATTCTGGACTTTAGAATAGTTCCTGTATTGCCCATATCCTTGGTTGGATAGAAGGAAGCTTCTTTGTTCGCCGGTGGGAGTGGGACTGCTCTGGGCAGCCTATCTGTCCCTGGAGGAGTGCTCTTAGCCCAGAAACCTGTTGTTTATTGGCTGTTTTGGGCTAATTCCTAGCTCTTTTAAGTCCCCTGCTTAAAAACCTGCTTTAGCATGGTTTTTGTGCTTGTTCTGGCTCAGCAAAGCTCCTCGTGGTCCTGCAGAGTGGAGCTAGCAGCATTGAGACGAAAAAGAATGACTGCTACCTGATTTAAGTACCTCTTACTGCCTTTACCTTTGCGACTGTCTATTCTCACCGAAAAGCAAGTTAAAACTTCTCTTTTGCTTGAAATAAGCTTGTTACTGCATTTATTATTACCTGCATTTGCAATTGTCTTTTTGTTTGAATTAACTGTTGAGGCTGCACACTCAAGTGCGCTAGCCTGTGTAAAGTATTTACTGTGCTTTTTCTGTTGTCTGCCTAGAAAAAAAGAAAAAAAAAACAAAAAAAAGTCCTTGTTTCCCACCTTTCCTGAGCTAGAATAGTCCCTAATACAGGTATTGCTGTATTCTGGACTTTAGAATAGTTCCTGTGTTGCCCATATCCTTACTTGGATAGAAGGAAACTTCTTTGTTCACCAGTGGGTGTGGGGAGCTTTGAGCAGCCTATCTGTCCCTGGAGGAGTGATCTCAGCCCAGAAACTTGTTGTTTATTGGCTGTTTTGGGCTAATTCCTGGCTCTTTTAAGTCCCCTGCTTAAAAACCCACTTTAGGGCGGTTTTTGCACTTGTTCTGACTCAGCAAAGCTCCTCGTTGTCCTGCAGAGTGGTGCTAGCAGCAGAGAGATGAAAAAGAGTGACTGCTACCTGATTTAAGTACATTTTACTGCTTTTACCTTTGCGACTGTCTATTCTCGCTGAAAAGCGAGTTAAAACTGCTCATTTGCTCGAAATAAGCTTGTTACCGCATTTATTATTACCTGCACTTTGAAATTGTCTTTTTGTTTGAATTAACTGTTGAGGCTGCTCACTCAAGTGCGCTAGCCTGTGTAAAGTATTCACTGTGCTTTTTCTGTTGTCTGCCTAGAAAAAAAGAAAAAAAAACAAAAAAAACTATCCTTGTTTCCCGCCTTTCCTGAGCTAGAATAGTCCCTAATACAGGTATTGCTGTATTCTGGACTTTAGAATAGTTCCTGTGTTGCCCATATCCTTACTTGGATAGAAGGAAACTTCTTTGTTCACCAGTGGGAGTGGGGAGCTTTGAGCAGCCTATCTGTCTCTGGAGGAGTGATCTCAGCCCAGAAACATGTTGTTTATTGGCTGTTTTGGGCTAATTCCGGGCTCGTTTAAGTCCCCTGCTTAAAAACACACTTTAGCGTGGTTTTTGCACTTGTTCTGACTCATCAAAGCTCCTCGTGGTCCTGCAGAGTGGTGCTAGCAGCAGAGAGATTAAAAACAGTGACTGCTACCTAATTTAAGTACCTTTTACTGCTTTTACCTTTGCGACTGTCTATTCTCCCTGAAAAGCGAGTTAAAACTGCTCTTTTGCTCGAAATAAGCTTGTTACTGCATTTATTATTACTTGCACTTTGAAATTGTCTTTTTGTTTGAATTAACTGTTGAGGCTGCTCATTCAAGTGCGCTATCCTGTGTAAAGTATTTCTGTTGTCTGCCTAGAAAAAAAGAAAAAAACCCAAAAAAAACATCCTTGTTTCCCGCCTTTCCTGAGCTAGAATAGTCCCTAATACAGGTATTGCTGTATTCTGGACTTTAGAATAGTTCCTGTATTGCCCATATCCTTGCTTGGATAGAAGGAAGCTTCTTTGTTCACCGGTGGGAGTGGGACTGCTTTGGGCAGCCTATCTGTCCCTGGAGGAGTGCTCTTAGCCCAGAAACTTGTTGTTTATTGGCCGTTTTGGGCTAATTCCTAGCTCTTTTAAGTCCCCTGCTTAAAAACCGGCTTTATCATGGTTTTTGTGCTTGTTCTGACTCAGCAAAGCTCCTCGTGGTCCTGCAGAGTGGTGCTAGCAGCAGAGAGACGAAAAAGAGTGACTGCTACCTGATTTGAGTACCTCATACTGCCTTTACCTGTGCGACTGTCTATTCTCACCGAAAAGCAAGTTAAAACTTCTCTTTTGCTTGAAATAAGCTTGTTACTGCATTTTATTATTACCTGCATTTGCAATTGTTTTTTTGTTTGAATTAACTGTTGAGGCTGCTCACTGAAGTGCGCTAGCCTGTGTAAAGTATTTACTGTGCATTTTCTGTTGTCTGCCTAGAAAAAAAGAAAAAAAACAAAAAAAATATCCTTGTTTCCTGCCTTTCCTGAGCTAGAATAGTCCCTAATATAGGTATTGCTGTATTCTGGACTTTAGAATAGTTCCTGTGTTGCCCATATCCTTACTTGGATAGAAGGAAGCTTCTTTGTTCACCAGTGGGAGTGGGATGCTTTGAGCATCCTATCTGTCCCTGGAGGAGTGATCTCAGCCCAGAAACTTGTTGTTTATTGGCCGTTTTGGGCTAATTCCTAGCTATTTTAAGTCCCCTGCTTAAAAACCCGCTTTAGCGCGGTTTTTGTGCTTTTTCCGACTCAGCAACGCTCCTTGTGGTCCTGCAGAGTTGTGCTAGCAGCAGAGAGATGAAAAAGAGTGACTGCTACCTGATTTAAGTACCTTTTACTGCATTTTCCTTTGCAACTGTCTATTTTTGCTGTAAATCAAGTTAAAACTTCTCTTTTGCTTGAAATAAGCTTGTTACTGCCTTTTATTATTACCTGCATTTGCAATTGTCTTTTTGTTTGAATTAACTGTTGAGGCTGCTCACTCAAGTGCGCTAGCCTGTGTAAAGTATTTACTGTGCCTTTTCTGTTGTCTGCCTAGAAAAAAAGAAAAAAAAAAATAATATCCTTGTTTCCCGCCTTTCCTGAGCTAGAATACTCCCTAATATAGGTATTGCTGTATTCTGGACTTTAGAATAGTTCCTGTGTTGCCCATATCCTTACTTGGATAGAAGGAAGCTTCTTTGTTCACCAGTGGGAGTGGGGAGCTTTGAGCATCCTATCTGTCCCTGGAGGAGTGCTCTCAGCCCAGAAACTTATTGTTTATTGACTGTTTTGGGCTAATTCCTGGCTCTTTTATGTCCCCTGCTTAAAAACCCACTTTAGCATGGTTTTTGCACTTGTTCCGACTCAGCAAAGCTCCTCGTGGTCCTGCAGAGTGGTGCTAGCAGCAGAGAGATGAAAAAGAGTGACTGCTACCTGATTTAAGTACCTTTTACTGCTTTTACCTTTGCGACTGTCTATTTTCACTGAAAAGCGAGTTAAAACTGCTCTTTTGCTCGAAATAAGCTTGTTAGTGTATTTGTTATTACCTGCACTTTGAAATTGTCTTTTTGTTTGAATTAACTGTTGAGGCTGCTCACTCAAGTGCGCTAGCCTGTCTAAAGTATTTACTGTGCTTTTTCTGTAGTCTGCCTAGAAAAAAAGAAAAAAGCCCAAAAAAAATATCCTTGTTTCCCGTCTTTCCTGAGCTAGAATAGTCCCTAATACAGGTATTGCTGTATTCTGGACTTTAGAATAGTTCCTGTATTGCCCATCTCCTTGCTTGGATAGAAGGAAGCTTCTTTGTTCGCCGGTGGGAGTGGGACTGCTTTGGGCAGGCTATCTGTCCCTGGAGGAGTGCTCTTAGCCCAGAAACTTGTTGTTTATTGGCCGCTTTACGCTAATTCCTAACTCTTTTAAGTCCCCTGCTTAAAAACCCACTTTAGCGCGATTTTGCGCATAGCGCAGCATCGGGCAGTGCCGCTTAAACAGGTTTAAACTATTACCGGCTCCACAGAGTCTGCTCTTCCCTTTTTCCCTTGGAACTGATCTAAATCTCAAAGGAAGCTCTCTATTTTCATTTTAAAGCCTTACACTTGCACTTATAAGTAATGTTATAAGCAAAACACCAACAAACTTAAGCATTAAACCCCTCTTATACTGTTTTAAACACTTATCACCCTACTAAACCTTTTTGATCAGTCAAAAAGTATTTCATCATAATATCCTGACATGTCCAAAGGTCAGTTTCATGTGTACTCTCCAGTCCAGCTGGTGAATATGGGAATTTTGAGGCAATGTTACAACTGCCTTATGTACACATACAACCCTCTCATCCTCCCAACAAACTCAAATATATGTGAGAGATGTAACTATATAGCCAAACTGGAGGCTGAGCTCTGTCGACCCATGACTGGCACAGTCAATCAGGAGGAGAAGGTAACCACACACACCACAAATGCAGTCTCACATAGACCTATAGCAACAGCAAACCAAACACATAAACACACAAAAACATACTCGGAGGCTCTAAATAAAAATTTGCCTAAGCAGCAGAGACCTCCAAAGCAGACACCCAAACAACTGCTACCCCACAACAATACCCATGTATCACATAGTTCACAAAGTCAGTGTGCCACACAGTCACAGCCCTTAAGGCTAAACAACACACCAAATACACTTGTAATAGGTGACTCTATTGTCAGACACACTGATGTCCCACTCACCAGGCTGAACAAGGAGAAGGTCACTGTAAGATGTCTGTCGGGTGCCAGGATCCGCCACATAACACATGCACTCAGGTCACTCCAAAGCAAGTACAAATATGACTCCGTCATTGTATATGCTGGTGTGAATGACCTGAGACGTACCTCCCTGGTCTACATGAAAATAGACATAGAGGAACTCTCTGATCATGTAGCCCAGGCCGGTATGACCCTGACCTTGAGTAGCATCTTACCCTCACCAAGAATGATGCCATAGTATAAAGACAAAATTATCAATTTTAACAACTGGCTAAAGTATTGGTGTCATTCAAAGGGGATCCAGTGTCTGTCAGCCTGGGATGACATGCTCGACAAGCCACATTGCTTCGCTAGGGACGGCTTGCACTGTCACCCCTAGGCTTTCGAATACTGGCTAAGGCTCTTGCCACCCCCACAGTGCCTTTTTTAGGCAAGGCTCAAAAGACAAACCCACCTCGATAGACAATACAAGGAAAAGGAAACTAAGGGTAATGCTGCTCAACGCCAGAAGTCTAAACCTCAAAATGCATGCACCCGAGGCTCTCCTCAGCATGGAGAATATTGATATCTGTGCAGTAACAGAAACCTGGTTCAGGGCTCCCAAAAGCACCCCCAGCACTACCAGGTTATACTTCATGCTTTTCAGCCACAAAACCCGGACCGAACCACAAAAGGAGGGGGAGTATCCATATACATAAAAGGTACACACACCTCCAGGTTAGTAGCACTGCACGAAGCATCAGAGACCATCCATGTGCAACTAACAGTGGGCAAAACTGCCTTACAGTTTGTAGCCTACTACAGACCACCCTCCCAAACTCAGGAACCCCACTCGGCTTTCCTGAGAACACTGGAGAATATGAAGGTCTCTCCAGACACCATTATATGAGGTGACTTCAACTACCCAAACACTGACTGGGAAAACTACTCAAGCCCACACACCCTCGCCCAACGGTTCCTAGAATTTATAAACTCAAATGCTATGGAACAACTGGTCACCACCCCCACAAGAGGGGAAAGCATATTGGACCTGGTCATCACCAACATGGGGACTCTATGTTCCACACCAGAGGTATACCCTTCATTGGTAAGGTCAGACCATAAATTAATCTCACTGGACATCCATACCCCGTCCCCACCCCCAGCCACGGTAACCACGGTGAAGAACTTTTCAAAAGCAAACTTCACACTTCTCAAAACCGAGGTGGTATCCTTCAAAGCCCCAGGGCCAGTGGGAAATACGGTTCATACCGCAGAATCCTTTACAAACACATTCTATGGACCCCTACAGGAATGCATGGATCGTGCTATCCCAAATAAAACCAAGACTCACTCCTCCAAAGGCAGGAGGTCTGGTGGACCCCGGCCATAAATAAGCTATACAACAAAAGGAGGAAGCTACTACATGATAGAGCAAAATCCCAAAAAGGGAAGGCATCTCTGATCAGTACTAGCAAGAAGCTACGATCCCTCATAAAATCATCTAAGGCCAGCTTCGAAAGAAAAACTGCACAAGGCACTAAAGACAATTACAAGGCCTTCTTTAGTTATGTCAGGAACCTGGGTGGCAACTCCCAGATATGCTCTGAGTTAGTGCAAAATGAAAAAAATACACTAAACCCACAGACATTGCCAATATCCTGGCAGACAGGTTCAGTGCAAATTCCCCCCCCCCAAAAGAACAAATGTCCATCCCAACAGAGTGTAGCCTCCTTGACATCACAGATGAACAGGTGAGTGCTGCCCTCTCCAAAGCAAAAAACACAGCATCAATGGGACCGGACGGTGTCCCGGGCTGCGTCTTACACGAGCTTCAAGAAGAACTTAACCCTCACATAAAGTCACTGTTCAATGTCAGCCTTACTACAGGATATGTACCCAAGGAATGGCGTACAGCAACGGTGGTCCCGCTCCACAAAGGAGGTGCCACAACGGACCCCGGAAATAATCGCCCCATAAGCCTGACTAGCCTGGTCTGCAAAGCTATGGAGCGTATCATCGTGGAACTCATAAACAAAGACATCGGAGACCTCCAGACACTGGATCCCACCCAATTCGGCTTTGTTACGGGCAGATCTTGCCTCTTGAACCTGGTCGACTTCTTTGAAACAGTTACCAGGGCCATAGACAAAGGGAAGGTAGTCCACACAGCCTACCTGGACCTCGCAAAAGCCTTCGACACAATACCCCACTCGGGCATCATAAATAAGCTCATCAGCTTAAATATCAACCCCTATGTCACAAGATGGGTTGCAAACTGGCTCAGGGATAGAACCCACATGGTCAGAATTGCAGGTGCCATGTCAGACTCTAAACCAGTTACAAGTGGCGTCCTACAAGGCTCAGTCCTGGGACCTCTCTTGTTTGGTATATATTTCTCTGAGGTACAGGCTAACACGGGAGGACTATGGCTGACCATGTTCGCAGATGACTGCAAACTGGGTGCCATAATCAACTCTCTGGCTGACACAAGCATCCTCCAAAAGGGTCTCACAGAGATGGATAACTGGTGCCAGAGCCATGGCCTAAAGCTAAATGCCAAAAAATGCATAGTCATTCCCTTTGGGAAAAGCAAAGTGCCCACAAATTACCACATAGGAGGTAATCCATTAAGTAAGGAAGAAGTAATTAGGGATTTGGGGACACAAGTAGATAGTAATCTCTCCTTTGACAATCACGTTGCCAAAGTGGTTAGAAACACCTTCCATATAGCCCACCTTATCACATAAGGTTTCACATCTAGATCAAGAGAGGTCATTGTGCCCCTCTGCTTATCACTCATCAGGCCCATAATTGAATACAATGCCCCCTTTGGGATGTACCTTACCTGACACCTGCAGCAACTGGAAAGACCTCAAAAGTACCTCACCAAGAGCATCAAGGGACTCAAACAGATGCCCTATGCAGTTCGGCTAAAGAAACTCCAGCTCTACTCAGTTGCTTACCGCCTATTCAGAGGCGATCTGTGCCTGATGTATAAAGCTATGTCCAACCCAGAATTAATGGACATGCTCCACCTCAGGAAATCCAAATCCCTTAGAGCTACATGCTCCAGGGACTTAAACCCCAGCACAGACATAAATAGGACATGCTGGAGGGACAGATTCATATCCCAGAGGCTCCCCTCACTCTGGAACAAAATCCCAGTCCAAGTTAGGCAGAGCCCCTCACTGACCCTCTTAAAGAGAAATCTTGATGAATGGATGGGAGATCATAAGTTTACTCCTGGGATCGCTTCTGGGTCCCTGCTAGACAGGCACAATAAACTAACCGTTAAAGGGCTATCTTCTTTGACCTATATTCAAAGGCACAGTCTACTAATCTAAAAGGGTGGCGAAAGCCAAACACACTTTGGATAGGCTTATAAATGCCCTAGGGCAGATAGCCTAGTATCAACCTATGAACCTATGAACCTAAGAGAAAAGAAAGAAAGATGCCAGACAGCTCCCTTAGCACTGAGAAGCTGAAGCATAAGTAAATAGTTAAAAAATTCTAGTTATCTAATACTGATAACAATAAACTCTAAATGGCTATTGGCAATAGTAAAAATGCTACATAAATCTCTGCTAAAGGTAGAAAATAATGAGCAGCTAGCTGTTAGCTAAGGACAGAGATTCATTTGCAGTGGTGGTAAACTAGGTCTGAAGGGGAAGGTCACAGGGGATTATGGGAAAGTTTTATGAGCACGAGGCAATGGACTACTAGTGAATGGTCAGATGAGATCAGAGTAGCAGCTTGGTACGCATCTGTTGGATTAGACAGACTGATGAAATGGGATCATATTTCAAGTTGTGGATGAAGGTTGGCAGCCAATGTTATGCAGGTGGTTTACTATGAGACATACGGAAATAAACACAAGAAAATCAATATGTATATTCCAGAATAAACAGCTATGGAGTCCATAGAACATATATTCATGTTCATACCTCTCAAATATTCAGATTTCACAGAATGTCCACGTTTGCCTCACGTTTGGTCTGTTCCAAATGAAATTCATGATTTTCTGGCAAACCACTCAAGACTGAAGTCATTAAATAATGGCAGACATTTGAGTTTCAGACTTCACATTATTCAGAAAATACATGCAAACAGAAAACCTATTTTAGCAACTTTTTAAGTTTATAAGAGCAATATTTAAAATCTGTCCCTATTTTTGGTCTTTGTCCCACATTATTTTTTGCTTTGCCCATATTTCTTGCATTAAGAGGTTGAGAAGTATGATGCATCTCAAGATGCAGAGGATCTAAACATCAGCAGTTAGTAAAGAACTCTCCAGGCTGGCACTAAAATTGCTCCACTGAGACCAGGGCTCTACTCCACTCAACAAATTAAAAATAAAATGAAAGCAAATAAGAAAATGCAAGAACTAGGAGGCAAATTATGAAAACGAGGGGAATAATTAATAAGCATCATGAGCAATTCTTTTTAGAATTCAGTAATAAATTTGAATTCAGGCATCTATCCAAAAATTGGATAGGTTAGCAAATTTAAAAAAATCAGCATATAAAGGTACCAATGTGCTATAGTCATAGCCAAACATAGCAGTTTATGTATAACAATATCACCTGCTTGCTTTAAACACAATTCTTCATTGAGCTACAATACTCCTCTAACTCTTATGAATACTCCAGATGTATTATGTTGTTGAATCCTTGGAACTTTGAACCTGAGAACATCGAACTCAGATGTGTAAAGTTTCAAGAATTCGAACGTAAAAAAAAAAATAAATAAATAAAAAACCTAAAACCTACCTAACTGTTGCAATCAGGGGGGCAAGCCCCCCAGAACCCCCAATGTGGTGGGCTGCACCCCCACATTTTCCGCACTGTATTGCGATCTTGGAATTGGTACATTTAAAGAGCGGGGGGTGGGGGGTGAAGAGGAGATTGCCCCCCTGCTTGCAAGACTTTTTTCTTTGTTTTTTTATTTATTTATTTTTTTTTTAGATTTATCGAAGTTCTGACACTTCGAACATAAGGGTTCGACCTTATGGTGTTCGAAGTTTCAGAACTTTGATAATGTAATAGGAACCCGTTTGGGTTTTTATAACCCCTACTTTCTGCCCTTAGCTAGTCACTCACTTTCTCAAGGTCATGCATTACTAGTACCCCTTGTATACTTTGTTGTGCCTTTGTATAGGGTAATGATATTCTGCTGCCTGGCCCTCCCCTTTAAATAGTTGTGTCAGGTGACTGAAAGTGGACAGGTAGGGTATTTTGTTGGAATGCAATCTTAAATGTATACACTCCCTCTCTTCCATGTCTGTTCAACTTACCTGCAACTTAAAGCACAGAGATTTGTAAAAGATAAAGGGCCGGATTCACAAAGACTTGCACGGAGTCTAAGAGTAGAGTAAGACTCCAGGAAGCCAACATGTCCGCCGAACGATCCAGAAACAGCTGGCAGGGGCGTGCAACTGGGCTCTCCAAACTAGTCCTACACAGACAGGGCTGGGATATGCAAATTACCTCAATTGCAGGCGAAAGCCATGCAAATGAGGTAAATTTGCGATCCAGGAAACCTGAACCTGTCCGAGTAGGAGTAGTGTTATTTGCAGAAATGTACTCAGTTGATAACTGAGTACGGTTGTGCAAATAGCAAAACGGAGCCGTGTCAGCTGGGAAAAAAGCATGCATTCACAGGAGGAAGCATGCCAATGGCCAAAAATACGGCCATTGGCAATGGGAAGTGATGAAAATTAAAAATAAAATAACTTTTTTTAATCCGGATTTCCGCAGCTCCGCGCAAACGCGCTGCACCCTAAAAAGCAGAAAATTAATAATTAAGAGCCACAAATTTGGATTTCATAGGTAAATTAATTTACAATGCAAGGGAATGGCAGGCTGAAGACAACATGGCCACCGAGTAGAGGTTGCTAAGGGGGGAAGCTCAGTCTAAGAGATGTAACTAAGCATTAGTAGGCAATCCTATGCAAATGAGAGTTATGATAGTGAATCGCAAGTTCACATAGCAAATGAGCACAGTCAGTGGAGTGTAGGAGTAGGATAAGGGGAGTAACAGAGTAGAAGATAGGTGACATCACGAGGGGGGTATGTATGAAAGGAGTGCAGCTCACTGGAGCAGAGTGAGATGTGTCAGCGTACATTTACATAATAGTGAAAGAGGTGTGTCAACAGGTAGGCCAGGTAAAGTCAAGAAATCGAAGGTGTGTGCTGTGGATAACACCCAAGTTTCTTGCTGAGCGTGCATGTGCGCACCAGTAAACCCAAGTAAGACAGTGTGCGCGCGTGTAAGCGTGTGTGCGCGCGTGTAGGCTTGAGTAAGCATATGTAAGGCTGTGTAAACAGTTGTAAGCACGTTTGCACCAGTGTGCATGCGTTTTAACAGGAATAAGCAAGCTTTAGTCCGTGTAAGCAAGTGTGCGCGCGTGTGAGCTGGTGTGCGCGTGTTTCCACGGCGCTGCCCCCTGAGGAAACAGAAAGGGAAAAGGAAGCACAACAAATAGTAGGAAGTTAACCAGGGAGTACTAACAGAGCTAGCAAGTGAAAACAATCAGAATCAGCCAATTACACAGGCATTACACTAGCCCAGCCCAGCACTCAAAACTCAGCAAAAAAACATTCCAGTATATATTTCTCAGACACACTGCAACACTGCAGTAAGCTAATAGAAGTGAAAACTGAAAAAACTTTACTGAGACAAAGAAATGTTAGGGGCTGCCATTGCTGTCATAAGGCAACATATGCAACATGCTGAGGGTGGTGACAATGCAAATGCTGCTGAGCAACCCACAGTGAGGAGACGGAGAAGAGTGTACAGGCCTAGGGTAATCTACCAGGGCTACATGAGCTGGAGATAGTGGAGCGCTATAGAGTGGACAGAGACCTCATGCAGCAAAATGTTGAGCTGTGCAGGCCATGCCTCACACACAGAACCAACAGAGGGGAACCTATCCCAGTGGAAACCAAGGTATGTGTTGGCCTAAGAATATTAGCAACAGGTACCTTCCAGAGACCAACTGGTGATATGATGGGGATTTCACAGGCATCAGCATCTAGGGTACTGCACCAGTTCCTGAATGCCATGGCAGCACATGTCGGTGATCATGTATATTTGCCCAATTCCCATGAGGTATTGGCCAGCAATATGCATCTCTTTCAGCAAACAGCGGAATACCCTGAGGTAGTGGGTGCAATAGACTGCACGCACATTCACATCAAAGCACCAGCCGGTGAGCAGGGTAGGGTCTACTATAACCACAAGGGTTACCCCTCCATCAACTGTCAGGTCATGTGTGATGCCCAGGGCATAATAATGAATGTGTGTGCTGGCTGCCCTGGAAGCTACCATGACTCCCATATCTGGCATCTGACACAGCTGTACCAGACATTTGCCAATGGGGACATCCCTCATGGTCACCTAGTGGGGGATGCTGGATATGCACTTGAGCCGTGGCTGATGACACCCATTAGAAATGCACACACACCTGAACAAGAATGCCATAATGAAGCACACGCACAAACATGAGATGTAATCGAGCGTGTGTTTGGGCTGCTCAAGTCACGGTTCCGGTGCCTGGACACATCTGGTAGAGCCTTGCAGTACTCACCACCTACATGTACCCAAATAGTCATGGTATGTGCTATGCTACACAATATGATCCTGTGAAAACAGCTGCAGCAGGAGCAGCATAGGGCCCGGCACAACAGCCCCCCACCATTGCCAAGGCCATCACAGGCAGAGCGTGACTCGGAGGAGGAACAACCTGAGCCTGCCCCAGTAGGCAGAAGGAGGCGTGCCCAGTACGCTTTGGCCTTGGCAAAGAGGCAATGCATAGCATATACACTGGCTCAGTAGGAACCCCGGAAATGATACCTCTCTCTGACTCGCACATACAGTAAAAGCAATGCCTAACTTGACACTACCTGTTAACAAACATGTATAGGGAGTGTAAAATATGCATCCGACATAGGCAGCCCTGCAGCACCACCTGAGGCATGATTGCTATGTGTTAAGCAATATAAAGCATTGCTAAACAGCTCTCACCACTATTTAGTATATGTAAACAAAATTGCACACACTAAGTAGCACAACTACAGGCAATGTTCATCAATATTGTGCACTGTCCAGCAATATTAGGCAACATTGAGCAATGTTGTGCAAGTCTGGTCAAATGTGGATATAGTTCATCAAAAGCAGGTTAACAAGTTCATATTTGCTTCACTTTTCTTGAAGCAGTCTGTTCTGGCATGTATGAAAATATGAAGCAGTGACAGTCCTCGAACCCACGATACAGTGCACTATAGTCAGAGTACAGAACCACTAAACCATGACAGTATGTTAATGGTCAGCTTGTATGAAAAAATGTTGATAAGTCAATGCTAAGTATCTAATGGAAACTTTGCATGCATAGCATACTCCCTGTCGAGTTAAGACACAAAGGTGAGGCTTGCAGTAATAATAGAACTTGATATTCAACACACATATAGTATAAATGTTAATATTGGTAATGTTCACACACATCAACAAACATAGTGGACCTCAGACAGCAACATACTGCAAGGTCACACTGGGCATGCTCACACACTTGAAACTATGAGACAAATGTCAGGCAACAAAACACTGAAAGTCTGAACAGGGCATGCTCACACACTTGGGTCAAGTTTGAGTACAGCAGTGGGCCACACATATCCCTCAGTTGCAAGTGTCAACCCAGGAACCTCACACTATTCACCAATCCACCATGTGCACACAGTGATATGACAACAGACACAATATAAAATAGTGAAATACTGTCACAATCAAATATGTTATGCAGAAACCTAGGTTGTTCATAGGAAGTGGTAAAGCAAAGAAGAAACAAAACCTGCAATCAGTACCATCACTGAACAATGTGCATCCGAACATTAGCATAGGTTCAGAGGTTGACACTAAACTATCTGCCCTAGGGTATGTAGAAGCCTAGCCACAGTGTGTTTGTATTCTGCCATCACGCTAGATCAGTAGACTGTACCTGTCAATAGTAGATCACACAAGATATCTCACATATGTTAATTTCAATCTGCCTCTGTCTAGCAAGGACCCATAACATATCCCAGGGCTAAACATACGATCACCCGTCCACCTGTGAAGATGTCACCTGTAGGTGGTCAGAGTGGGACTGTGCATATGTGGTACTATGACCACATTCCTGAGTGAGTGGAGCCTCTGTGATGGTAATATGCCCCTCCAGCATGTCCTATTAGCATAATTGCTCACGTACCTGTCCCTGGAGCATGTAGCTGTAAGGGACTTTGATATCCTCATGTGCAGCCTGTCCATCAATGCTGTGATGGACATGGCATCAAGCAAAAGGCACAGACTGCATCCAAGTAGGCAGTAAGCAAATGAGGAGAGCTGGGGTGACCATAGCTAAACTGTGCATACCATCTGTGTGAGTCCCTAGATCCACTTGGTTATGTAAATCTGTGTACATTCCAGTTGCTGCAGGTGTTGGGTAAGGTACATCCGAAATGGGCCATTGTATCCTGATCTGGATGTAAAACTGTATGTCATAAGGTTGCCTAAATAGAAGGTGTGTCCAACAACACTGGCAACGTGAATGTCAAAAGCAAGAGTACTAAGTATTCATGTCCCCAAATCACAAACCACACACACTGTACGTAATGTATCATCACCTATGTGGTAATGTGTGTGCACGATGTTACTACCAAAGGTGATGACTATGCATCTAAAGTAAGGTAGCTGTAGGCCATGGCTCTGGCACCAGTCATCCATCTCTGTGAGACCCTTTCTGAGGATGCTTGTGCCAGCTGTGGAGTCAAATATGGCACACAGTTTGCAGTCATCTGCAAACATAGTCATCCATATTCCTCCTGTGTTAGCCAGTATGTATCAGAAATATATACAGAACAACAGAGGTCCCAGGACTGAGCCCTGTGGGATGCCATGTGTAACTGGTGTATAGTCAGATATGGCACCTGCAATACTGACCATGTCTGTGCTATCCATGATCCAGTTAGCAATCCATCTTGTGACATATGTGTAGATATTGAATCCGGTGATCTAATGTGTAAAGACCAAGTGGGGTATTGTGTAGAAGTGGTGTGCGAGCTCCAGGTAGGCTGTGTGGACAACCCTGTGTATGTCTATGGACCTGTTAACTGTTTAAAGACATCAAACATCTGCAAGAGGCAAGATATGCCCACAACAACACCAAATTGTGTAGGATCCAGTGTCTGTAGGTTTACAATGTGTATGTGTATGTGTTCCATGATGATACACTCCATAGCATAGCAGACCAGGATAGTTAGGCATATATTGTGATAATGTCCAGGGTCCCTTGTGGCACCAGCACTGTGTAACGGGTACACTGTAACTGTACGCCATTCCATGGGTACAAATCCTGTAGTAACTGTGATACTGAACAGTGACATAATGTGAGTGTGAAGTTTGTCATGAATCTCATGTATGCCACAGTCTGGGACACTATCTGGTCCCACTGATGCTGTGTTGTCTGCTATGGAGAGGGCAGCTCACACATGTTCATCTGTGATGTCAGGGAGGCTACACACTGTTGTGATGGACATGTGCACTGCAGGGGGGATGGTGGGGAAACATTCCCACTGAACCTGTTGTCCAGAATGTTCGCAATGTCAGTGGGTTCACTGTATCATTTGTAATTATGCAGTAACTCACAGCATATCTGTGAGTTCCCACACAGGTCCCTGACATAACTAAATAAGGCCTTGTGATTGTCCATAGTGTCTTTTGCAAGTGTCCATTAGAAGTGGGCCTTAGATGAATCAACAACTGATCGTAGCTATACCATAGTACTGATCAGAGATGCCTTCCAGATTGTGATTGTGCTCTATAATGTAGTAGCCTCCTCCTGTCCCTGTATAGCTCAGTAATGGCCGTGGTCCAGTAGACAGGTCCCCTGCCTTTGGAGGAGTGAGTCTTGTAGTTATCTGGGATAGCATGATCCATGAATTCCAGTAGTTGTCCATAGAATGTGCTTGTAAAGTAAAAAGTTGTCTGAGCCATAATTAACACAGTCCCAGGGTCACTGAGGGATACCACCTCAGTTTGCACAAGTGTGACATTTGCTCATGAGAAGTATGTCACTGAAATCACATAGGATGTGTGTGTGTATGGGATATGTATGTCTAGTGAGATGAATTTATGTTCCGACCTTAACAATTACAGGTATACCTCTGTTGTGGAACATAGAGTCCCCATGTGGGTGATGATCAGGTACCACATGTTTAACCCCCTGTGGGTGTGGTGACCAGGTCTGCCCTAGCATTTGAGTGTAACAATCTTAGCAACTGTTGTGCGAGAGTGTCACTGCTTGAGTAGTATACCCAGTCAATGTTTGTGTATTTGAAGTCACACAATATAATGGTGTTTGGTGAGACCTTCACATTCCCCAGTGTTCCCAGGAATAATGACTGTTGTGTCCATGTTTGGGAGTGTGGTCTGTAACAGTCTACAAACTGAAATGCAGTTTTGCCCACTCTCAGTTGCACATGTACGTTCCCCAATGCTTTGTGTACTGCTACCAACTTGGAGGTGTGTGTATGACTGATGTATATGGATCCCCCCCATTGTTGTTGTCCGGTCCGAGTTTTGTGTCAGAAAACCATGGTATGATGTAAAACCTGTTAGTGCTGCTGTGCATTTGTGAGCCTGAACCAGGTGTTTTTTACTGCACATATATCGACAGATTCCATACTGATGTGAGTCCTGAGTGCATGCATTCTGAGGGTTAGACATCAGTTGTTGAGCACCATCACTCTCCATTTCCTGTACCCTGTAACGTCTATGGCTGTGGTTATGTCTTCTGACCCTCGCTTCAAACAGCCACTATGTGTGTGTCAAGAGCCTAAGGCAGTCTGTGAAAGCCTAGGGGTGACAGGTGCATGGCATCCATAGCGAATGTACATGGCATGCTGAGCATGTAATCCCAGGCTGACAGACACTGGATCCCCTGTGAATGACAAGAATATGTTAGGCAACTGTTAAAACTGATCATGTCATCTGTATACTGTGACATAGTACTTGGTGAGGGTAAGATGCTACACAAGGTCAGGGTCATACTGTCCTGGGCTACAAGATCAGAGAGCCCCTCTATGTCTCTTGTCATGTAGTCCAGGGAGGAACGTCTGAGGATCTACACACCAGAATGGTCAATGATGGAGCCATATTTGTACTTGAAGTGGACTGACAACAGTGCATGTGTCATGTGGCATATCCTGGCACCCGACACACACCACAAAGTGACCTTCACCTTGTTCAGCCTGGTGAGTGGGATGTCAGTGTGACGGACAATTACACCCACCTAATACAAGTGTATGAGGTGTGTTGTGTAGGCCTAAGGGCACTGACTGTGTGGCACAATGACTTTGTGAACTATGTGATGATATATGTGTATGGTTGTGTGTTAGCAGTTGTTTGTGTGTCTGCTTTGGATGTCTCAGCTGCTTAGGCAGAGTATATTTAGATGCTCCAAGTGTGTCATTGTGTGTCAATGTATACGGTTTGCTGTTGTCATAGGTGCATGTGTGACTGCATTTGTGGTGTGTGTGGTTACCTTCACCACCCAATAGACTGTGCCAGTCATGGCTTGGGAGAGCTCAGCCTCCTGTCTGTCTATACAGTTGCACCTCTCACAGATATCTGAGTTTGTTGGTAGGAGGACAGTGTTACCTGTGTACATAAGGCAGCTGTAACAATGCGTCAGAATTCCAATACGCACCAGCTGGACTGGACAGTACACACAAAACCGACCTTTGGACATGCCAGGATATTATGATGATGACATACACTGTCGACTGATCACAAAGGATCAGTAGTGTGTCAAGTGTGTAAAAGAGTATAACAGGGTTTTAGTGTTCATGTTTGTTGTTGCTGTGGAAAGATAATCTGCAAAGGAGTACAGACAGAAACATTACACCTCCTTCAGCTATGTCAGAAATATCAATGTACAGTCATATATGTCCTGAGTCAGGGTCAACTGTACCTGACTGACAATGTCAACATCCTGTCAGACAGGCCCATACAGACATACCCACCTCCCAGTGACAAAATGCCCTAACATCATACCAGGAGATATCACATGTAGAATGTGTAAACTAGTCCTCCCAATGCCAAATGAATCCCATCACGTGGATAACATTGTTTCCCCATATGTGTCATAAGTGAATGACAGTACAAACAGACACTGCACCTGAACAGTCTGTTGAGCCTCACACAATCTACAGGATCTTACACCGTTGAATGTGTTACAAGCAACATGTGGCACACCCCACAAGTGTTGGTGCACAACACACCATGGGAACTATATTCCTATAAGCCTACGAAGTCCGAAATGCTAGTCCATGGAGTCCATCATGACTGCAGTCAGGAACAGAGATATTGTAAACTGACAAACACACAACACAAATGTCTGTGGTATGTTAATGAGCACATCATGTTCCTCAAACCTGCTAGATATCTTGCAAGGCAGCCACCAGACAAACATCACTGACAGGAGCAACACAGGTCCCACATAGACTTTGAATACCCCTTTACCAACATCACAGACACATGTGGTATCGACAAAACCTACAATCCATGCATGAATATGTATTGTCATATGAAGGAATGGTAATATGTCCACAGATAGATCACACCAGGTATGAATTGTGAATTCCTGTTCAAGATGTTCACACCTGCTGACCCACAAGGTTCATTCGTGGGATTGCATAACACTAAGTGCACACACATTACCATGTCCAGTTTGATGATGTCAGCAACCTACAAACATAGCATGTGAATCAAAACCACACAGTAAAGCATATAGCACGTCGTGTTAATGCATATCTCACTAGTATCATAACACAGTTAGGTAGGGGTTTGAATCCTGCAATTGCTGAGTCTGTGTGTATGTGTATGTATGTGTGTGTGTGAGATTGGCTTTGAGAGAAGTGGCCTTTTTGGAGACTGTGGAAATACATTAGGAGTGGTGAATACCTCTTTGCCAAGTGTGATGATGTTAGCATCCTACAAATAGAGCTTTGGAAATTAATGCTCCCAGTAAAGCAAATAGCGCGTTGTGTTAATGCGTATCTCACTAGTGTCATAACATAGTCAGGTAGGGATTTGAGTCCTGCAAACGCCAAGTGTGTGTGTGTGTGTGTGTGTATGTGTGTGATTTCCTTTGAGAGGAGTAGCCTTTTTGGAGACTGTGGAAAAACATTTTAAAAGAGGCACATCCCTCTTTGGAAAGTCTGATGATGTCAGCATCCTACAAATATTCAAGGAGAACAGAAGCCACCCAGTAATGCATATAGCGTGCCGTGTTAATGCGTTTCTCTCCAGTATCATAACATAGTTAGGTAGGGGTTTGAATCCTGCAAATGCTGAGTGTGAATGTGTGTGTGTAAGACTGCCTTTGAGAGGAGTGTCCTTTCTGGAGACTGTGGAAATAATGCAGTTATAGGCGCTGTTCTCTGGTAACAATAAAGGTTTTTCTCTTAATAAAACGTGGAAACTCAGTTTCGATAAGTTCAAATTCCAAGTCCAACAGACCACTAGGTAAAACGTTTCAAGACACCAATTTATTTGACAAAAAAAAACAGATTAAACGCTTTCATCTCCCATATGGAGACTTCATCAGAATCTGTTACACATACATATTTTCAATTTAAATACATCTAAGTAAAACACACTTAATTTATCTTGACTTCTAATAGGCTGGCCATTAATTAACACTAATTGACATTGAAGTAATGCTGAACCAAACCTTTGATAATTTACACTTGAATATAATACAAAGTTGTAGAGGTTCATAAGAATTCATGATCTTAACATTTCATAATTTTGTTTACAACTTATATAAATGTTGTAAAAATTAAATATAAGTAAAATCATCAAAGAAATTGTGACAGGAAATACTCATTTCTTGTTAATACATTAATTTGGTGTATAAATACCAATAAATATATAAAAAATATAAAAAAAAATACAAAAATATACAAAAATATATATAAAATGTATATAAAAAAAAAATATATATATATATATAGTATAAAAATATTATATGTCAAAACCACATTTATTCTTGTACCTTAAATAGCGTTAAACAACTATGTTTAAGGTACACCCTTGATAAAATAAAATATATATTATATGTACATGCTCCATAAGGACTGAATCTGAATATTTTATTTGTTTATTTATTAACATAAGTTACAACAGTTAACCATCTTTCGATGTCTCTTTGGGTCATCAGCGAGAATCTTAAGGGCTGGGTTGATGGATATGTGGTCATTCAATCCATAATTTCCACATGCATCCAACCTTAACTGCCAAACCATCTCCCTAAATTCCAGTTTGGTTTCCCAATCCCCCCCTCTCTCTTGCTTCACCACCTGTTTCAATATCCAAAATTTAAAATCTGCATCTCTACATATCCGGGTATGTCTAAATAAGGCATTGTTGTCATTCATTTTGATAATATCTCTATTGTGTTCATATATACATGCCCTTAAATTACGTTCAGTTTTCCCTATGTAGTATTTCAGACATTTCTTACAGTAACACAGATATACCACCCCTTTTGTGTAACAACTGTAATATTTACTACCTATCAATTTCAAATTTATATTTGGTAGTTCCAATTCTTTAGTATCTGCCATAACTGCCATTCTGACTGTGGAAATACATTAGGAGTGGTGAATACCTCTTTGCCAAGTGTGATGATGTCAGCATCCTACAAATAGAGCTTTGGAAAAGAATGCTCCCAGTAAAGCAAATAGTGCGTCGTGTTAATGCATATTTCACTAGTGTCATAACCTAGCTAGGTAGGGGTTTGAGTCCTGCAAACGTTGAGTGTGTGTGTGTGTGTGACACAGGTGGTCAATGCAGTGTGAGTTTTGCTTTTACTACGGTATGACATATGTTTCAAACAGTATGTGCATTGCACACATCGGGTATCTGCGTGTCAAATAGATTTGTGTACATGTGACCTCAATCAGTACATAGGTGTGAAGCCTGCATACTACATGAATACATTTGTAACCTTCGACAGATTGTGCCGCTGCTTCTCAGATCATAGGTCACATATGTATGTCTGCGTCAAGACCGGCCAATGTAGTGATCCGTGGCCAAGGACATCCCTGCCACACACACCCATGACACATACTGTAGAGTACTGTGAGTGAGGGTAATTGCTGGGGTATATGTCAGACATGTTCATACACAACAACGACTGGCAATAATGGACAGTCATGATAGGTGTGCACCAGCCCTGTGGATATGCATGCAGGCCCCTAATGTGTTATGTGAAACACAGAGGGACTCCACAATACCTATGGATATGTGGATACCAAGGGACAGATTACATAACATGTGTCTGTCTGCACACATTGGTACCCAACATACATGTTCAGGGCTATCACCTATGTGGTACTGTCGGGATATTATGTATAGTAAATGTGGATGACTATGCCATAGATGGCGTACTGCTATACAGCATGTATTGGACAACAGGTATCTGTCTGTATGATACCCTTGTGTAGGATATGCGTCCCATCTGGGGAATGCAGTGTAGGCCAATGCATGCATTACCAGATGTGAATGGACATATCCCTAGTATGTTTGCATGTACCGAAGAGGACTTTATGCCACACAGGTGTGGTCCCAGGAACGTGTGGTGGTCAATACCACTGGTTACTGTTATAGTATAGTACTGGAAGGATCCAACTGTTACTGAGTTCCCTACAACTGTGTGTCATTTGTCAAGACATTGTCTAATGATTGGTTAAAGTCATGCTGTTGAGACTGCCAGACTGCAGATCATTGACAGATATCAACGGTGTCACCCACGGCATAGTGCCAACCCATGTCATACACACATGTGTACCCATGTTAGTACATATCTGCAGTAGAATGCATACTGGCCATCGAAAGATACCATGAGATGTTAACAATGTGTAGAACAGGGTATGTCGCACATCCCACGTGTCCACTATGCACGTACATGCAGACAGTATGCACACACCATGTTCACAGATGTACACCTGCTAATTTGTAATGCACACATCACACACGTACTGTCCACTCACTAACACATGCTGGCAACACTGTCCACTTCAGCCAAGTGGCACATGGGTGGACAATACATACTCAGACCTAACACTGGTGTAAACAATGCTACAATGACTATCAGAGCTGTGATGCATAATGCCTGCTCAGATATACCTACAAGGATATCAGTACACCTTCCTGTTGGCAACTTGCTACTATTGCTACACTGCTATGATGTCATCCTGTGCATCAGAAGCATGTTAGCCTATTACAGCATCAATGTGACAGATGACAGGAGGTGGCACAGGCGTCATCATATGCACAGGGTGTGTTGTAGGTTTGCCAGAGCCCAACATTGACCCATCCAATCGGCATATCTGTGTGTGTGTGTGTGTGTGTGTGTGTGTGTGTGTGTGTGTGTGTGTGTGTGTGTGTGTGTGTGTGAGGGGCAACAGTACTGCATGGGCCAATGTTGATGTGATGTGTGTGTGTATGTGTGAGCCCTAGTTGTATGGTAAATGTGTGTGTGTCTGCATGCACACAACTCCACCATGTGGCTGCCATATATGGGCGGTGGTGGGACAGCCACAGACTGTACCTGCTAGGCCGTACAGATCACTGTCTCTGGCCACGGACACCGTACCTGTGCCTAGCAGGGGTGCTACAGGCAGTATCGGGTACCAACCCTGACTGGGTGCTATCATCAGAGGCAGAGGTATGATGACTGGACCCATGTCCCTGCTGGGACTGGCCAGCACCATGTGCACGTGGTCTAGTAGGACGGTCAATGGACAGGCCAGCCCCAGCATTGCTGGGGTTGGTACTGCCACTACGGGAGTGGCTGTGATCCGTGGTCTGTCCATGATGACTGCCAGCTGATGCTGTTGCTGGCATGCGCCGCGTCGGCTTCTCATCCTTCCCGCATGGTCCTGGCTCATGGCTAACACATTGTGGAGGACATCTAATGTCTCCCTCCAACGGCTATCAATGACCTCGGTTTAATTCCCGATGGCACCGGCAAGGTCACGGATGCTGTCATTGATAGCAGTGTAATGGGCCCTCTGCGCCCTTAGTCCCTGTTGTGTGTACCATTCCATATGTGCCTGTGCCTGCATTACAGCCCGGAACATACTGGAGGTTGTAATACCTCCGAGGGCATGTCTGCCAGGGGCAATATGACCAGTGGTGCTCCCTCGAGAACCCCTGGACATCCGCCTATGTGGTACCATTCTGGTAATCTGGCTATGGCTGCTGTGAGGGGATGCATGTGCCATAGGTACCACACTCTTCTGGTCAATGCCAACTGTATGCTGTCCCTCAGCTATGGCCATTGGTGATGAGGGATGTATTGGCAGTATGAGTGTGCGCATAGATGGGGTTGACCGCTGTGTACTGTCAATTGGTGGACCAACGACAGACCCTGTCAGACCTTCCTGTGCCACAATACATGTCTCATCATCTCCACTATTAGTGGCGGTGACATCAGGTTCCCTGCTGCATTCAGCCACGCCTAACACAGCACCTGTGGAAGGAAGACAGGAAACGCACTTTACAATCTGTACATGATGTTAGCACACATGAACACATGAACACATGAACACATGCACACATGAACACATGAACACATGCACACATGAACACATGCACAGATGAATACATGAACACATGCACACATGCACACATGAACACATGCACACATGAACACATGCAAACATGAACACATGCACACATGAACACATGCACACATGCACAGAAATACACTGCTCACCACAGCACATACACACACACACACACACACACACACACACACACACCAGCAATCCAACACATACACAATAGTGGGTGATGGTGGGTGACAGTATCACAAGGCAAACAGTCACCACACACATGTCAGCAGGCAGACCATGTGTTGCTCAACTCCATGCAGTGCAAGAGTAGACAGCCCTATCTAATGACATTATACATGGCTTTGATGCATGTGTGTAGTTGTTCAGTGATTGGCTACACCCTGGAACACAATGTGTAGATGGACACAACATTGCTGTGCAAGTATTATCTGCTCTGCAATGTCATGTGCACCATCACTCAATGGTATACATACCATGGCTGCATGTGTCATCTGTGTGACACATAGATTGCCATGTGTGATGACAGTGTCTGTATTCATATCACATAATAGTGGGCACAGGTGTAGCAAATGCATGCAATGTACAGACATGGGATGAGTGGTACATGTAGATGTGAAAAAATCCCAATGCACGACATGGACATTGCACAGTGGTTATTGTGCGTGTGGGACATATTGCAGCTACGCTGTTGCCAGCCATGACATGGCATACCACATGACTGCAACATTAAACACCACACATACCCAATGTGTGTCATGTGACCTATACACCCAAAAGCATTTCAGGACATATAAGTGACTCTTTGTACAGATGGCGGCTGTTGTGCAAAATGTGTATACTAGCATATGTAAGCACACACACAACATGCTATGTATGGTGTGTATAGGTGCATATGTTTGCACACACAGAACAATGAGGTGTACAGCAAAGACTGATATGTGTAGTACTGTGGTCACTGTAACTGGATGGGGTGTAGTACCATGTGCCATCATCATCATCATGCATCTTGTGGTCACTCACGGCTACTACTGTGTGACAGACCACCACCTAGCATGCTGAACCTGAACTGGAGTGCCGTGGATACATTCACTATTACACAGCCACTTTGTATATGGGTGTATGAGGTGCACAGTAGGGAGCATTGCCTAACATGACTGTGTTATGTGTTAAAGAGTGTTGCACAGCCCCATGATAGGCCTCTACCCCTGAGGTATATCATGTGTGTGTGGATGACATATGGGATACCGATGTGTGACCTTGCAACGGGTGTGTGGTTATGCCAGATGTAGCATGACTTTGTGTACTGCATGTGATAAATGTCTTATGTTGTGTACAGGTGTTGCAACTATGCCTATCCAATGTGTAGTACGGGGTTGCCACAACTGTGTGTCATGCTCTGTGTATTGCATGTCATTGAGGCAGCTACTGACATTACTGAGCTGTGCAACGTCTCACAGCAAACATGCACGGCATGCATTATGCGTAGGTGTGTTACGTGTACATTGCCTACACCTCACCTATGACATGCATATTTCATTACCAACATTGCAGGTATCACACACTCACCAGCATGGATCGGCTGCCCAGAGGGACCTAGGAGAATATGAGAGGGTTCATCAGTGGCCACAACTGTGGCATTGCTACAGTGGGTATGCTAAACTGCAGTACAACAACAGTCAACAGTCACAGGTGTAGGGATATTATACAAACTATCCGTATTGCACAACAGTAGGCAGCGGAACTGCTAAACACACAGTACACATCTCACGTACACATAATCTAACAATACAGTTAACTTTAGTCTACAGATAGGGCATATTACCTGCTTGCTCCAGGTGTATGTGCTGGGTGGCTCCGGCCTCCATTAAAACACATGTCAGAGGTTGCTGTAGTTGTTGTCCAGGAGCCACCATGCTTAGGAGCAGCTCCTCCGCTCTGGTGAGGGGGGATGAATGGCCACCCCACCACCTATGGCAAGCTGCTGTCTTTGGGTATCAGACACACGCTGCCGGACCTGTCTAATTAAATCACTGCAGTGATGGCGTACCTGCTCATATGTCCGGTTATGCATGCCTATGTCATTTACCCAACTAACAAGTTCCTGCCACAATGCAGTCCGCTCCTGCTGGTGCTGGCTGGTTCTGGAGAAGAGCATAGTGTACTGCTGCAAAAGGCTGTTGACTATCACCTCTTCCTCTTCCGCTGTGTAAGCTGGGTTGCGTTGGTGTGCCATCTGGCTGAAAAAGATATGAACAATATGTGTGAGAGTGTCCTGTGGCACACTTTACACCTTTACCCACAGATATCACTTTACTGACATATATACCATCCTATTGTCTGTCAGTGGTTACACATGTTCAATAACACTTACTGGTTCTCAGGCCACAACTAACTAACACTGCCTGGCAGACTCTATATATATCACACCACTATACAACAGTGCCCGACACACTGTTTGTGACACATTGCACAACCTCAAGACGGGGGTGTATATCACACCAATGCACAAACAGAGATGTCATCCATTGCAATGGATGTAAAGTACAGGTACAGTAGTACCAATCAAACACCCTAATCATTAATGCCATAGCCCTGCCTAACAGATGTGTCCAGTTGTTACTATAGGTGGCATACTGCTGTAACAGACTATATATGTTGCTGGATACACACGTTAACCCTGTAACACACATATGATTGCAGCCATTGTACAGGCATAATCACACACACATCAGGCAAACATACAACTCACCACTGTATGCCAACACAGATGAGCATTACCTGTGTACCATACGGTGCTGTGTGCCACTACTTACACACCCTTATGCCTGCAGTCTGTCCTCTGTGCAGACTACAGGAAACACACATGACAGTGTTTCCAAGCAATGTGAACGCACACCATACTGTGCTGTTTAGCCCTACAGCTTCAGGTAGTACTACAGTTCATATTTATGATGAATTC
Organism: Protopterus annectens; assembly: GCF_019279795.1. Taxonomy (NCBI): domain Eukaryota; kingdom Metazoa; phylum Chordata; order Ceratodontiformes; family Protopteridae; genus Protopterus; species Protopterus annectens. The sequence goes on along the minus strand of NC_056743.1, from coordinate 416,929,445 downwards.
AGCTGCAGTACCACTCACTAAGCATACATGTATTGCTTTAGCCTACAATGAGACACCACATTTGTCAACGGAGAACTACGTCACATCATATGCCATACTACTATGTCTGCCTAACAGTACATTACACATCAGTTGCTGTCCTCACAACTAGGATAGGCACTACCATGTCAAATACAACATCACACTAAGCTATCACACATTTACAGACCTTGCATACATTCAGCGTTACACTTATTCAACCTCACATAGCAGCTATTGCATTAAGCACATGTGTGAGTGCATAGTGTCATAGGTAGGTAATATGCTATTGGCCCTAGGGCCTATGGCAGCCTAGCCATATGCTACCCTGGCCTTTGACACACATGTACTTTGATTTCACTTGCCCCTGCCAACCTGAACCACAGAGGTGTTTCCTGGGGTGTATTAGCAATCTCCCACACAATCATCAGGGGTATTTATAACAACTGCTAAGGAAGAGCCTTGTTTGCTATTGCTATGTGGTCTATTCTGGTGTATGGCATATGTCTGAGATGGGAACCTATCCCTCCAGCATGTGCTGTTTAGTGAGCTGACAAGGTTTAAGGGCCTAGAGCGTGTAACCCCGAGGGATTGTGATATGTTGCCATGGTGATTGTCACCCAACTATGTGTGTGACATACCTCTGTATGTCCGGCAGAGGTCACCTCTGTGTGGCCAGTATGCAATACAGTGTAGTTGTGGTTTTGTGAGTCAGTCTGCACAGGGCATCTGTTTGCGGACAGTATTACCCTTTGGGAGGTCTGTCTGTGGCCTGTTCACCTGGTGTAGTTGTCATGTGAAGTACATACTGCACAGAGCATTGTGATGAGTAGAGGGGAACTCTACCCTATACTTCCATAGATGGCACACCTGTTGTCATGACACATACCACACAGACAGATTACAGGTGTAGTGTGGCACTGTCTTCAACAAAGTGGAGGCTACTGTCCACCCGTGTCCCATGTTCCCTTATCACACCTTCACTGTTAGGTAGATTTCTGCCTATGTGTTAGTTAATGGGTACACTGTTTTGGGAAGGTGGAATGGCACTGCAGTATCAACACTTGTCTACAGTCCATGCCTTGTTCACCACACACCTGTTGCGGTACATATGACCCCGTGTCTCTCTGTCTCTCTCTCTCACTCTATATGTATATATATATATCTATATATATATATATATATATATATATATATATGTATTATATATATGCATATCTATACACATACATGTGCATTGCTGTACACATGGATGTACATATAGGCACATGTACAGTCCACCTTTCATGGTGGGGATCTCACTTATGCGACAGTTGTGGGATGTACAGGTATGTGATTATATTGCACGGTGTTGTGCAGAATGCATGTGGGTGTCCTCAGCCCTTGTAGCATTAGCAGACCTCACTGTCTGTAACACATCAGATCTGACAAATCTGTCCCACAGCATTTAACCACCACATGACATATATCAACACTACCATAGCTAGCCTTAGGCATAGGCCTACTGGGCGGCCACCTAGGGCACCGCTCTAGCAGGGGTGCCTTTCCACTATTTATGTGGACACAAGGATGGGGGCACCAGGAAGTGTGGTAGGGGGCATCGTGGGGCCCTTTTGCCTAGGGCACCAGTTGACCTAAGGCCACTCCTGCGCACTGCATGCTGTCTTCTAAGCCACACACTATGACCTACATGGATATATGCACATATCAACATTCACTGACAGACAGCTGTCCACCCTTCACTAACAATTGCAGTATGTCCCTTGCCCTATGCACATGTGGAGATACAGATAGATACATACTGCTGCCACACATGGATGATTTGCAGTGTGTAGGGTACTCTTCGGGAACATCTACAACATGCCAACACATACATTTGAGTTACATACCTTACCTTTGTATTTCCCTGCTCCGTGTGTTACGGTGTGGTATTTTTTTTTTTTATTGCTGGTTGGTTTTGGGTTTTTGCCCTCTATTTAACCTTCTGTCTCTGTTTCTCCCTCTCTTCTGTCTCTGTCTCAGTCTGTGTCCGTGTCTCTCTCTCTCTCACTCTCTATCTCACAACACCTGCAATGATATAATTGCATGTGTGGACTGCAGGTACAGCCTACTTTTCTAGGTATCTGCACTTGTGCATGTAACAGCCTCTGCACCAATTGCTGCCCACCATTCAGTAATTGCATGCAGCCTGCTGTTTGGTGATTGCATTACTCACTGTGATTGCAGCCCACTGCTATAAAATGCTAGGTTAGGTAGGCGTAGCCCTTTCAGATTGGGGCCCATTCTTGTTTGCTCTGGACACCGTTGTGTCAGTCTGAAGGTTGGTAGATGTCTCTTATCTGATTCTAGGGTTGTAGCCAGTTATGTGCATGTTGTACTTATACCTGCATGTTGCTGCTTCCAGTACACAGATCTCTGTGTAGACATGTACGCACCTCTCCAAATGCTAACACAGGATACATGGGAGTATGTACTTTTTCTCACTTACACAATTACCTTCCATACAAATGTGGTTATTGCACTGTATTCCTGTAGCCAGTATTTATCCTGGTCTGATACTGTGTGGCGTTTGTAAGGTGCTACTGTAACATTATTCCCTGCTAGGATGGCTGGTTCTCCTTTCACAGTCATGTCATGCAATTCCACAACCACTGCTGGTAAAGACCCACAGGAAAGGGTTTGTGTTATACCATACCTAATTTCCATTTACATTCCCTCATTGTAATGCATGATACATTTATTTCAGAACCAAGTTATTTGTATATCTGCTGTGGCTTAGTGGTAATTCATGCAGTCTATTGTGTCAATGGTCTGGGGTTCGAGTCTGGCAGAGGTTTTTTTATTTTGCTGCTCAGCAGAACAAGGGCCTTGCCATAGAGTGACTAAGGCACTTTTAAGCAGTAGTAAGTGGGTTTGGGCTTGTTTGCGTGACGCTTAGCGATGCTTAGCTAAGCGCACACATGCACACACTCGCTTAATCCCGCTTACTACTGCTTAAAAGTGCTTACTCCCGCTAACCTCCGCGCTAATTTCTTTGAAAGAAAAGAAAATGGGGAGATAGGAAAGTGGTGAAAAAGGGGGCACAGAGAGGGAAAGACAGTAGGAAAACAAGCTCGGGATGTGCAGGACGGGTAAAAAAGAACTTAGAAATGGACCAAAAGCTCCGAATAAAAGTTTATTATCCAGCTCTGCAGCTCAAAGTAATCTTAATCAGCTCACATGATAAAAATGAAGCAATTCCTTTGTCATACAAAACACATTAATCTCAAGCGCTTTCACCCGGGCTCTCCCAGGCTTTGTCAAGATAAATTGTATACATCTCCTCTTCCTTTTATACATCCGTAATTAGATGTAAATGCACTTTGATTGATAGTTATATAATTGGCAAATACCAATATATCTTATTTGCTGACTAAAACCTGACCTCATAAAATACAAAATTTGTACAACTTTGATGAAAAATATATACCATACTATTATACATTTAAACATACAGTATATTGTAAACAAACATTAATATAGTTTAAAATAACTAGTTGGGCTTCAGTTTATGCTGCTTTACTTCTTAAATAGAAAAATAAAAAATAATAAATAAAAAATTCTTTTTTGTTTGTAATAAAGTTCTGCTCTCTACTAAAGATATACAAAAAATGGCTACTTATATGTTCTAAGATTCTGCTCTCTACTAAAAGTGTACAAAAAATGGCCACTGCTATGTTTTAAAACTTTTTTAGTACATTTTTAATATGTGCACCAGTGTTAAAATATGTAGAAAACAAAAAACATATTGGCCTATAACTTAGCTCTCCTAAGTCTAAGGACGCTGCTTATACTAATTGTATCATTTAACCCAGGAAATTTTGAGGCATTAAGCCTCAATTGCCATAACAATTCCCTGTACTCTAGGGATGTTTCCCAATCTCCTCCTCTAGTACTGGGCATCACTTGTTCAGTGTCATCTGTTTGCAAATTAAGGAATGCTTATAGAAGGCATTTGTTGATTTTTTCTTGCTTATTTCATATAAGTGCTCATATACACGTTTCTTTAATGTTCTTTCGGTTTTGCCAACATAAAAACTCTGACAGTGTTGGCAAAAACCTGAATAAACCACACCTTTTGTATTGCAATTAAAACGGCCTGGGGAAATTATGTTAAGCTTCCTCGATTTTAAATACAAACCTTTATTGTTTGCCATTAGAGAACATTGTTTTCAAGCATTACATCCATACGTCCCAAATTTCAAGTGTGAATTAATGTTTTTGTTAATTTGATTCTTTTCTAATAAATCTTTTAAATTCTTATTTCTCTTCCTGACAAAGAAGGGTTTGTTTGGGATTAATTTATTGATTTCCTCATTTATGGCTAACACAGGCCAATAAATAAGGCCATAACACTGGTGCACATATTAAAAATGTACTAAAAAAAGTTTTAAAACATAGCAGTGGCCATTTTTTGTACACCTTTAGTAGAGAGCAGAATCTTAGAACATATCAGTAGCCATTTTTTGTATATCTTTAGTAGAGAGCAGAACTTTATTACAAACAACAAAGAATTTTTTATTTATTATTTTTTATTTTTCTATTTAAGAAGTAAAGCAGCATAAACTGAAGCCCAACTAGTAATTTTAAACTGTATTAATGTTTGTTTACAATATACTGTATATTTAAATGTATAATAGGATGGTATATATTTTTCATCAAAGTTGTAAAAATTTTGTATTTTATGAGGTCAGGTTTTAATCAGCAAATAAGATATATTGGTATTTGCCAATTATATAATTATCTGATCAATCAAAGTGCATTTACATCTAATTACAGATGTATAAAAGGAAGAGGAGCTGTATACAATTTATCTTGACAAAGCCTGGGAAAGCCCAGGTGAAAGCGCTTGAGATTAATGTGTTTTGTATGACAAAGGAATTGCTTCGTTTTTATCGTGTGAGCTGATTAAGATTACTTTGAGCTGCAGAGCTGGATAATAAACTTTTATTCGGAGCTTTTGGTCTATTTCTAAGTTCTTTTCTACCTGGATGGTAAGACTGTTTCGTGTTGGTGGTCGCTTTATGTGCAGGACGGGTGTAGGGAAGGTCCATAGCTGCCCATTTCTTTACCAGCAACAGCTGTGCATATGTTGAAAATTTGGAGTGAAATTTGAAACCTTCCACCACTGTGAGAGGGGTGAGAACAACATAGTTTGTTGTACTGCCAATTAGAATTATCAGTGTACATGTCCAATGGACATGTGTGCGAAATGGGAAGCTATGTATGGGGCATAATTTTTTTTTGGGTACAGACTGCCCTTTTTTTTTTTTTGTCAGGGGAGAGTGGAGGAAGTAGGTATATTTGGGGAGGTAGGTTGAGTAGGTAAACAGACAAGACAAACAAGACGCATACAGGGGCGGAGTATGACACAAGGGTGGGTAAACACAATTGACGAGGACGGATGTTTGGAAATCGCAAGCCCATAAGCCCACAGATGGTAACAGTGGGGCTGAAATCCCCACCCATGGGCAGTCACCACTGGACCTTCACAAACTCGAGGGTCGCTGTGCTGGGGGCTGCGTAGGAGGGGCAGGCTCACCCGTGAGTAGCGCCACTCTCGCCTCGAGCTGGCTTGGGGGATCAGCGACTAAAAGCTGGATCTCCCTACGCACCACAACCCGGACCCTTTGGAGGGTGACAGGAGGCCCTTCTCCCCCCACGCTTGTGGGGGGGGCGAGCCCCATCCCCTGCAGCGCTTCCACCCGAAGGTGGCACAGGACCTACGGAGGAGGGTGGCCTGGGCTGGGCACCAGACCTGCTGGTGCCAGGTGCAACTACCAGCTAAGGTGGGACAGGTGGGTCTGCTGGGACTGGCCTTCCCATACATTCTGTGATTAGGTGTGTTTAATTACAACATAGACAACAGCATTCCAAGTTAGTTGTAACAGCATGCAGTAATATTCCCATTAACCCAACACACCAGGGTTACAACAGTTGAACAGCAAGCATAACACATGCATGTATTGAACGACAGTGGACATTCCAACAGCATGCAGGGATGATTTGTGGCAACAGGCCACCAATATTGTGGTGTTTTAACAGGGGACATGCATCAAAGTAAGTGCAGATTTTTTATAACAATAAGACATATGTCCCAACAAATGTTATGAGATTAGACATACCCAGTAAGGTGTGGAATTGCATTGTTTATGCACATGGAGTAGGGTGTAAAAAGAAGCCTCCATTAACATCTTATTAGTACTTTAACTGTACACTACATTCCTATTGACTGCAGGTGTATATCCTCTACATGTATTCTTACACTAAGCAACATGCATTTGATTGCATTATGGGTTTTGCTACTTCATGATATACCTGGCCTATATCTGACATGGTAACTGTCCAGGATGCAGATGTTACTGCTACATACTTGTATTAAATTGACTTATGTATCTGCACATCTGGATGTGTTCACATGGCTTTTTCACTTGTTTCCTACACAACCCTACTTTTCAGGTAACACACTAAAATTTCTGGGGAACACCTTGACAGGCTACTCGTGTGCCAGATTTACCTATGCATGTCAGCCATTTCACAACTGTTTAGGACTGTTGCATACTTCACAGCTACTGGCACTTCCTTCATCCACTTTATATGGGACTGCACTACTGGGGGTTGTCAGCACTTACTACAACAGAGTAACATTTCTTCACTGCAAGGGTACAACAACATTTCTGAGTAACTGGCACATACACACTGCAAGTATTACACCTTTATTATTTACATTAAAACTCTTTTCTACAGGCTCTCTCCTGTATTTGACATTACACTGCATACAGTAGACCTATTCAGGAAATGTTATACCTTTATTGATAGGTTACAAGACTGTTTTACAGGCTCACTCACGTTTTATCTATGACACTGCATGCAGAGATAGTATTCCAGACATGTTTTTGCTTTATTCATGGGTTACTACACTCTATTCCTGCCTATCTGACTTATGATATGTAACAGTACATGCAGATGATTTATTCAGGGAATTAATGTTTTATACTTCACAGCTACTGCCACTTCCTTCATCCACTTCATATGGGACTGCACAACTGTGGGTTGACAGCACCTAATACAACAGTACTATTTATTATTGCAAGGGTACAACAACATTTCAAAGTAAGTGACACAGACACACTCCAAGTTTTATACCTTTATTAATTACATTGAACACTCTTTTCTACAGGCTCTCTCCTTTACTTGTTATTACAGTGCATACAGAAGACATATTCAGGACATATTATACCTTTCTTGATAGGTTACAACACTCTTTTTCAGGCCTGCTCACTTATATGTTATGACAATACATGCAGGGATAGTATTCCAGAATTATTTTAGCTTGATTGGTGGGTTAGTACACTCAATTTCTGGCTCACTGACGTTTGTTATATAACAGTACATGCAGAGGATTTAAACAGGACATTTTATTGCTGTATTATTGGGCTTAAACACTTTTCTCATGCTCACTCACATATATTATGTAACAATACATGCAGAATATTTACTACCCTGCCTGGTGGCGCAGCCTTAGCAGCCTATCTGCATAGGCTTGCTGATTCATAGCGCGAGCAACTGCAGCTGTGGAGTAAATAAAGGGATATTGAGACATACCTATCCATTATTTAGACTATATTAGCTTATCTTACATACTGCATTCCAAGGCTACCTACTTAGTAGTGGGGCATCCCACATTTGACGGGACTCCGGGATCCACTGGTTCAGACGGTCCTGCTTTCGCCTCTTCAGGTCTGCATGGTGGTGACGGACATGCTCACCAGTCCGAGGGACGCCTGTGGCACTGGTGAGTTCATGAGCCAACCAGTTCCAAGCCTCCACCTTATACTCCGTTCCTTGGAACTGGCCCTGCAGGAGTCGAGTCTCATGCCGATGGACTAGGAGCCAAACCATATATCTTGACTCCTCGATGCCCCAGCTTTGCGCTCAAAAGCATGTACCCTCTCCAGCACCAGACATTCTAACTGCAGATGGGAGCTACAATCAGTTATGGCGAGTATTCCCGCCTAAGCGGCTTAAATATGCCGCATTTCCCACACTTTTCTGTGATTGGCCGTTTTTGAATATTCTTGGCTGACTGCAGACATGCTTAGCAAAGGTTAAGCAAACATTTATTACTATATATATGTTAACAGTGGATGTTTATCCTAAGCTGTCGTGGCTTAGTGGTTCAGTACTTTGATTATGGTGCACAGTGTCCTGGGTTCAAACCTTATCATTGCATTTTATTTTACTACTGTCCAGATAAGTTAAGGGGCATGGCTGTGTTTAAGCAACTTTGCTCTACGTTGCTCCACGCTGCCCGACGGTGCGCTGGTTGGCGCGGCACGCACCTCCGCGCAAACCGATTGCGCTGGGTAAAGTGCTATTTAGCTTTGGGCAACTATTTTGCGCTGGGTAAAGCGCGATTTAGCTATGGGCAACTACATTGCGCTGGGTAAAGCGCGAGTTAGCTATGGGCAACTATATTGCGCTGGGTGAAGCGCTGCTTAACTGCGGGCAATTTTATATTGGGATCCTTTAAAATATTTATTTTATTCACTGATACATTGGCCATTTCACTGTTTTTTAGTTGTGTTTAAACATATATGTTGGGTATTATTCCATATACTGATTTAAAAAATAAATACGAAAGGGAGTGGTGGGACTCGAACCGTGAATGCCTCTTCTTTGTGTGAACGCTCTACCATTAAGCTATTGTTATTTGGTGTGATTTGCATAAACATTCTTTCTTATGCTCTTCCATGTGAGAATTGCTAACTGTAGCTAAGCAATTGGCACACCCGCACACACACCCGCAAATACAGGCAGCTATTTTGGGTATTTAAAAAAATTTTTTATGGTTATGTGTTTTAGATGTGTGATGGGGGGTTTACAATATCAGACAGTGAGGTGTTGGCTGCGGGGACATTTGAGCGGTCTCGCTCTTGTTTATTTCCTTTTTTTTTAAATACTTGCAGGGGCGTGGACATTTAGACTGCTCGGCAGTCGGACACGCCCCCTGCTTTCTGCTTTCTTACACGGTCCGTGTAGGACTTACGGTTGGGTCAGCGTGCCCTCATGCATATTCATGGCACGCTGACATCATACTGTTCAACTGCAGCCTCCGAGTAAGACTTATTAAGTCTTACATGGAGGATTCGTGAATCCGGGGGAAAGTGTGCATTTTTAAATCCCTTTATATTTGCCAGATGTCCAGCCTAAAGGGTGTCAAGTTTTTTTTATTTTTAATTTAGAATACAGGACAGTGACTCAATCACAGCTCCGAGTATATGCTATGCTAAGTGTAATGGCACATTACTGAAAAATTAGATATCCTAGACATTCAGCTTGATTTTTTCTATTTTTTTTTTGGTGCTGAGGATTATATTATTTTTAACAGGGATGACTAGATCATAAGAGAACAGCCATTAACTTTTTCAGTTACATATTCCTGCTGTGCTTCTTCATAAACTGCAATATAATAAAAACTTTCTCCTTTTTTGCATGCCCACTTATTGTTTTAACTCTGCTACCTTGTCATTAGTCTATGTGGTTTGGTGAATGTTCTGGAGAGAGAGTGATGTTGCTGAATTAGTATTCACAAAACTGCTGTTCTCTTTTCCTTCCAGGGTATTTAACGTCTTGCTGTTAGTCTGCGCTTGGCAGTTTTCATTTACTGCAACCTGTGTGGACCCACATCTTTAATATAATTGGGACAAAGACTTTATTAGTCAGGTATTGTACAACATTCTTTTGCCTCAATTATATATATAAGACTTTCGGCTTTTCCTGGTTAGGGGTCGCCACAGCGGAACTCCGGTCCACTCATGACTGGCAGCGGATTTTTACGGTGCCGAGTTGCCAGCCTGAAGCCCAACCTTCACCGAAGGCATGCCTATTCATGCTCGCACCTACCTGCATGCCTTTAACGTCACTCAACTGCGGGGAGGACATGCAGACTTCACACAGAAGGCACTCCAGCTGAGAATCGAATGGAAGAACCTCTTGCTGTGAGGCGACAATGCTAACCACTGCTCCACCGCGGCTTCAATTATATATATAAAGGACATTAAAAAAACTGTCACAAGAAAACATTTACATGTGTGATTGCTCAGGGTCTGTTTAAACTTAATTGGTCATAAAACTGAATAAATATGCAAACATCTAAAGGCCTTAGAATGTGGAAAATGGTTACCAGCAAAAGTCTCATACAGAAATGTTCCCAATGTCCAAGCAGATCAGTCCAACCCTGTGACATGGTGACATGAATGTCCCGTACAGCTCTAAGGCAGTTACAGCAGACAGTAAGGGAAGAGGAATGCTGATTAACTTCAATGTGAAGTTCATTCAGCAAAAGGGAACCAGGACTATGTAAGGTGTGCAATTCTCCTAGTACCAAAAAAAAAAAAAAAAAAAAAACAATGAACACTTAAGTCTCTGCAGAGTGCAGCTGATGTAGTTCCATTCAGTGACGTATCAGCTGAACTGCATCAGTGCATTTTGCTGTTGCTGTAATACGGAATTATGCCATGTGAGGCAAACAGCATCCTTCCATGCAGTGTTTCCCTACATCACAACTCAAGTCAGTCAGTTTTGTATTATGCAACTAATAGCTTGATACATGCTGCTTCAGCTATACAGTATGAAAGTAGGCCTAAACCCTGGTTATGGTAATCAGGATTTATGCAGGTGACACTGTTGTACGAAACTGCAAAAGTAAAAGGCTTCCCACATAATATACACCTAATAAATGTATGCAGAGTACTAAAGGGTGATTCTCAAACTGGTGACATTGAATTATAGTTTTCATTTTTTTTTTTGTTTTTAAGCAAGAAGTGTTATTTCTTTCTAAGGTTGCTTATGAGATGCATACTTTTCTAGGGATATATTCAGGGAATGTACACTCAGGGTAATGCTGCATTTTCTGTATTTGTCCATCCACCAAAAGCTGTCTGCCCACGTCAAAGACACTCACTTCGAGACGCAGAGCTGTATCTTCATCAGAGCAGGCATATATAAAAACAAAGACAGGAAGTTCAGCTAGGAAGTAGAAAGAACTGACGTTTGTTTCAAATACCACAGAGCTACAGATATAGCATGCAGACACAGATCAAGATAAGAAACCAACTTTTAATCCTGTGAAGGGTGTGAGAAAGACAGCAAATGCAAGAGCCACGCAAAGTAGAGGATGCTGTTTAGTAAACCATGGAAGAAGCTACAGTGAAGCAGGGTATGCTCTACCTTCAGCAGCAGACAGCATTTGGAAAGGTAATTTCTGATTCTTATACATTTTGAAATGCATTTTAGACTTTTTTAGACAGTTAAGTGAGAGCACTGCCTTAACAGGTGCCTAACAGCCTACTTTTGATTCAACACTGACTAAAGTTGCAATGAGGTAAGGTACTTCAGAGGAATGCGCTTCTTCTGCCTGGATAGCTACAACAGTCAGTCAGACGTTTTTGTTTTTGGTCTGACAGGAAAAAATTGTGCTGTGCTAGTTCACCAGCCCAGAGGCAAAGGTCTGTGCAGTGCGTGTGTGTGTGTGTGTGTGTGTGTGTGTGTGTGTGTGTGTGTGTGTGTGTGTGTGTGTGTGTGTGTGTATGTGTGTGCATGTGGGGGGGGGGGCTTGGGTGCCTGTGCAAATGTATGCTGGGTCACTAGCTCAGAGACAGCAGTAATGTCCATATGCAGGTTGGTTCACCAGCCAAGGGGCAAGTAGAGAGTGTGCAGAAATGTGTGCGCCTGTGTGTAAGAGCTGGTTAGCAGCCCAGGAGAAGTAACTCAGCATATGTGTGCTTTGCCATCAGTTCATGCATGGCAGACATAAGCCACTTAGAACATCCCAATATCACTGGACACTGTGGTGGGGAGCATAGGTGAGATATTCAGGACACAAAAACTGAATTTCAGTAAATTAAAATTTTATTAACTCTTGAATGCAGTGAAGAAATTAAATGTCCACATAATCAATAATACATCACCTGATTCATAGTTCCTTGCTAGAAGTAGTGCAACGCATATATACCTAAATATATATCTACAAACACACAAACATAAACACATACACACGTGTGTTAAGAACTATTCGAGAATAAGTGTCACTATCACAACTTATAATAAGACACCGAAACACACAAAAATGTAAACTGCTTTAACAGGGAACATGGTAAAGCTAAATGTGCACCTTCAACTCAGTCCACTATAGCAGACATACTGGTAACCTGATGGGGTTGGAAGTGGACCACAGACTTAGGAATGGGATAGCTGTTTGTTTGAATTGTATACACAGAGGGTTGTAGTGAGAGGGACACTATCACAAAATAGGAAATTAACTAATGGAATAAAGCCGGAGACTGCCGTGGGTTCAAAACTCTCCAGTGTGTATATTTTAAGCATATCTGTGGATAAGGAGGACAGGATAGACCTCACTGCTGATGACACAAAGATAAATGCAGCAGTGCAGGATGAGGGCAGAGTCTAAGGAATGATAGGAAAAGGCCAAGCATGTGAAAGAAAGGTGGCAGCTGAGGTTCACTGCAAACAAATGCAAAGTACCACAGAGGAACCACCACAGCCTTGCTGGAAGTATCAGTGGAGGGAGTGAAACTGATGGAAGAAAGGCAAAAAGGGATATGAGGGTGTTGAGCACACCTGAATTATACTTTTTGAAACACAGGGAAAGGGCAGTGGTAGCAGACACCAGAATAGAGCCCTAGTCAGACCACCCCTTGAGTATTATATGTAATTCTGGAGGCCATGTAATTAGATGAACATCAAAGTTTTAAAAGGAAACTGAGACTAAAGTTTCCAGAAAGATCTCTAGGATGGAGGGGAAATTATACAACCAGAGGCTATAGGAGGTAGAAGTATTCTCACTTGAGAGCAGAAGAGTCAGGGAATATGACACTGGTGCAGAAGATCATGTCAGGGAAATGTAAGCAGACTGCTCTGAACAGGGAGGACATAAGGGCAAGGAGGGGCAAAGGCAGTAGCCTGCAGGCACTAACAAATCTGTGGATTTCTGAAAGGACCTTTTCAAAGCATGGGCTATTGACCTATAAAATACTACCAGTATGAGTAGTAGAGAAAGATCAATGGGACATGGAAGAGGTGGAAAAAATGATGAGCAGGAAGGGTGGGCTGGAGGGAATATAGAACATTCATAGGCTCATTGATAAGTACTAGGCTAGCTGCCCTTGTGGGTGATTTTAAGGTGACAGACAAACTCTGTACCGTGTGTCTGTAAGGTAAAAACCTTAACCAATATGTCAAGCATATCCTCCCTGCCAACTTCCAATCCAGTGCAATGTTAAATGCACATAAAAGTGCAGAGTAGATGAGCAGCCTGTCTTTTTTTTCCATCAAGCAAATGTGATTTAATATAATTATACTGAATGAGGTGCTGGTGAAAAATGCTGCATTTTGGATAGTTAACTGTGAAAGGGAGGCTAATTTAAGCCTGGTAATGAATAATATTGAGCTAAGCTACAACAATCAGTGATGTGCCAGTTCTTAAATGGACACTGGCAATATCATTATGTCAGCTATATATTCTGTTAGTTTACTTAATTTAAACAGTTTAGAAGGTGTAATTGTTTGTTCTTATCATTTATCTAAACATAATTATCAACGTATTATAATCCTGAGCATTCTATGTCATCTTAGGTTTACAATGTCACTTCTAAATGTATTGTTACTTTTTCATGTGCATTATTTTTTTATGTATCACAATTTGTTCTTCATACATCATTGCTGTTCATGTTTACTACAGATCTTAGTTGTTTTGCACTGGACCTCTCAACTGTCCCTGATTTTCTGGGACGTCCCTGATTCTGACTCATATTTTAGCTCTGTCCCTCTTAATCCCTCCTAAAACTGGTGACCTTTGGAGGAAAGTTGGTGAATTAAACTTAATGAATAATGGCAATAATTAAGAGTTGTAGATTTCTTTTACCTCACAAAATGTATATTATTCATATGCTGTGATTCTGTGAATGTCTCAAGTTAATAGCACAAATATTTTAAAAGTGTCCCCGATTGTCCCTGAATTTTTCTGGCTTTGTCCCTGATTCTGTTGAAATTTATCCCTGATTGGTTGAGAGGTAAACAGTTGTTTTGCTCGTGTGGAGCCTTTCTCCCTGGGCCTCTGCTGAAAATGGGCCTGTGTCCAGTCGGAATTTCCCGGTAAACAAATGTAAATAAATAAATAAATATTTTGGTAAGTGTGTGGGCAGGCTAAGGAGTTAGCTATGGTTAAGGAGAAGGGTAGTTTGGGCTTATAATATGAAAACGTGAAAGATGTTACACTTCAAGGGAGAGGAGTGTTGAAAGATTAATAATAGAAATGGTAGCCATACGATGCAGAGCTGAGCCAGTGCTAGGGAAATGTTGTGAATGAGACAAAACTAAAAACCAGGGCATGAAAAAATGGTTGAATGAAGAAGAGCCAAGATCCACGTCTCATAAGAGTAGACATATATAATGAACTACAAAATGAAATAAATTCTCTGAATACATAACTGGAGGAGGTCTATGAACTAGGATATGTTTACTGGTTACTTAAAGAGTATAGCGACCTATGAAGTGAGATAAGTTCACCAGTTAGTTAGATGATTTACTGCCTTAAGAAGATATTCAATTAGTTTTATACAGTGATTCAAAGGCAGTGTAAATTTCCCTTAATACAGTAAACGAACATGAAGTAATATCCAGTCTGGAATGAAGACAGAAAGAAATGGTGGAGTAAAATTGGAAGGAAATGTTGATTAGAATGGCACTATTTAACAAGTGGGTGTAGTCTGAAATGGTTGCGGTTTATGACCGGAAGATTTGGGAGAATGGAATAATAGGTTTTGTGGAAGACAGACGTAGATACACAGGAACAATGGGTAGAAAATAGAAGGGAGACTGAAAAAGCACTATTCTAAAAATACTATAAAAGTCAGAAAAGCACAGTGGGGTCTCATTATGTAAATAAAAAAACAAAGTCAGTAGACTGGGACTGACAATGTAAAGTCAAGCATCTCATATGCTAGGGTAAGGAACAAAGGAACCTGGAAAAGTAATGTAAGAACGTGACAGTGAAAGCTGCAATATTAAAATGTGAATAAAAGCAGTCTGGGGTTCATAGGTTGGTACTAGGCTATCAGCCCTAGGGCCTACACAAGCCTAGCCATAACAATTCCCTGAGGGTGGTACAAGATATGGGTGAGAGGTAGACTTTAGATGTACTGCATTGGAAACAGTGAAACAGAAATGATGATATATAAACAAGTAGGAGCAAAACAGGTACAAAATAAGGTCAATTACACAGCATGTAGGGGAAAGTACATAAAATTAACTGCAGATGTGATTGTTACAAGTTTCACTAACATCTAGATAATCATTGAAAGTGGACGGTGTCTATACAAATTATTAGTTTATGAGCTTCAGTTTGAAGATTTAACACGTGGTCACTAAACGCATGTATATATATTTTAGAGGCCAAGTGGATGTAATAAAGTACAAATAAACAAGAAGAGTTGCTGCTTGTAAAACAATTTCCTCATCTCTCATTTTATCATACTGTCTACTTCTGAGATATGTTCTGGATTAAATGTAGAACTGGCTATAAATTCTGACCAGTCCAGAAAATACTGCTGTTTTTAACATACTGCATTCTTCTGCTTCTTCCTCAACAGAGGGTCTTGACTACTTTCTTTTCTCAATGGAAACTCAAATTTTGATCTGCAAAGCCACCATTACAGACAAGTTGTTATAAAAGCACTGTTGAAAACAATGGATGCATCACTGACATTCTCTTAGAAAACTTATGTTAATATTTTTGAAAATGCTGTGCATTTACATGTTCTCCATCAATAATGACCTAGAGCAATATTGTTCTTTTTGTTATTTAATTTATGTTAACCCATACTAAGAATATCAGGTTTACCATGGAGATGATGCACATTTAATTCTCGTTAAATTTCTTCCATGGAGAAGATGCACATTTAGGAAACTAAGCGATATCTGAAGGCAGGTAGTACAGGAATTAATGCTTTGCAGGAAATTATAAAAGTTGGTCTTGTAATAAACTCAAGTCAGAGGACCTATAAAGTGCTTATCCGAAAACATTTTGTGCTAGTTAAGAGAGATAATGAAGGTGTTGTCCACTTACTAGAAAGGCTCACCCAGACTCTGCTACACTTTGCTGTGAAGGATAGGTTAGTTTGCTTTTTATTTGTTGTATTTTGTATTACTTTATTGCCTTTTTATATTTTGAATACTGTGGTTTGTTTTCTTTACCTTGTGTTTTACTTGCATTCTGCTTTTAACTGCATATTAAAACTTCAAAAGAGACCACAGCTCTGGCTCTTGTGAGTCAGGCAAAAATTTTTTCTCCACCCTCTCACCTGCTTACTGTTGTGTTCTTAAATACCACTGTCTTTCTAGTTGCCTGCCTCTTATCTTAATTTGACCATATATCTTATTTCCTCTCTGCTTTCACTGGCTTGTGTGAGTAAGCACAAAATTATCATTTTGTGGAATCACTCCCCTTCAACTATTTAAATTTATTGGCCATCTTACTGTATTCCATAGTACCAGAATACAAAAGTGACCACCCCCTTTCAATCTATCTTGCTGTTTTAAAAATAGTGACTCTCCAATAAAACTTAACTTTTTAGACAGGTAAAACTTAAGTTACCTACATTCACATCTAACTTATCTAGTGCACACTGCAGTGTTTAGGATAAACCATTTTTTTCATCTTACCTTTAAGCATCACTGTGACTAGAACTTGCTCTAATACCTGCTGGAAAGCACTAGTAAGCCTTAACCTGATACAAACACTCAACTCTCCTTGTTAATAAGGAGAAATTAATTGTATGCACTAAACAGCCTATGCTTGCAAAGCACCTTGCTAAGGCAAGGGAAAACAGCTCCTGTACTTTAGAAAAAAAGCACCAAATCAGGCATGTCCAAGGGTCAGCTTCCGGTGATTTCTCCTGTCCACCTGGTGAATCTGGGCATACAGGGGCAATGCAGCAATTGCCTCATGTACACAGACAACCCTGTCCTCCTACCACCCAACACTACAACCTGTGAGACAGGCACTTACATAGCCAAACTGGAAGCAAAGCTTTCTCCACCCAAGATTGTACTAGACAGTCAAGAGGAGAAGGTTAACACCCGCACTACACCTTAAGCAACACACAGCCCTTCTAAACCCACACCACCAATACCCACACATAGCAACACTAAACCCATATATGTGGAGGCCCTTAACAGTAACCTGCCCAAGCAACAAGGACCTCTGAAGCTGAAATGCAAACACCAATCACAACCAAAGTGTCACATAGCTCACAACACTAGTGTGCCACCCAGCAACAGCCCCTAAGGCAAGACAACATACCTAACACTTTAGCCATAGGTGACTCTATAGTCAGGCACACTGATGTCCCACTCACCAGGCTGAACAAGGAGAAAATTACAGTCAGCTGCCTGTCGGGTACCAGGATCCGCCACATAACCCATGCACTCAAGTAACTCCACAACAAGTACAAATATGACTCTGTCATTGTCCATGTTGGAGTGAATGACTTGAGACGTACCTCCCTGGACTACATGAAAAGAGACATGGAGGAGCTCTTGGATCATGTGGCCCAGGCAGGTATGACCCTAGCCCTGAGTAGCATCCTGGCTTCGCCCAGAATTATACCACAATATAAGGACAAAATGATTGACTTCAACAATTGGCTAAGCTTCTGGTGTCATTCAAAGGGGATCCAGTATCTGTCTTGCTGGGACGACATGATCGACAAACCACGATGCTTCGCCAGAGATGGTCTGTACCTGTTGCCCCTGGGATTCAGATTACTGGCTAAGGCTTTTGCACCCCCTATAGTGCCTTTTTTAGGCAAAGTTCAAAGGACAAAACCACCACCATAACAGGTACAGGCATGCAAATTCTGAAGGTAATGCTACTCAATGCTAGAAGTTTAAACCTCAAAATGCACTCTGTCAGGGCACTCCTAAAATGGAGAACATTGATATCTGTGTAGTAACTGAGACCTGGTTCAAGGCTCCAGAGAGCACCCCTGCAATACCAGGCTACAACTCTTACCACACTTTTCGGCCACCAAACCAGGACCGAAATACTTAAGGTGGAGGAGTGTCCATATTCACCAAGGATATTCACACCCAAGCTAGCTGCCCAACACAATGCGTATGAAATTCTTCAGGTGCAACTAACACTAGGGAAGACTGCAATCCAAACTGTAACTTGCTACAGATCCCTCACCATGCCCCAAGATTCTCACTACACCTTTCTAGACATACCGGAAAATATTAAGATACAATCAAACACACTAATACTGGGTGATTTCAACTACCCTGCCATTAACTGGGAAAACTACTCGTGTACCAACACCTTTGCCCACTGGTTCTTGGAATTCATAAATTCCAACACCCTGGATCAACTAATCCATAGTCCCACTAGGAGCTCCAATATCGTAGACCTGGTCATTACCAACATGGGAAATCGATGCTCCACACCTATGGTCACCCCCTCGTTGATCAGGTCTGACCATAAGCTAATCACCCTAACATCCACATCCCACCCCCATCTCCCAGTAAGGAAACTTCCATTAAAACTTCTCCAAAGCCAACTTTATGCTATTCAGGTCAGAAGTGACAAAATTCATGATACCCATGCAGACAGGAACTGAAAGTTCAATTGCTGAATCCTACACTAAGGCACTGTATGAGCACATCCACTCATGCATGAATCATGCCATCCCAAATAGAACCAAGATGCTCTCCTCCAAAAAAAGGAAGCCAATCTGGTGGTCCCCTGCCATAAACAAACTTTACAACAAATTGAAGAAACTGTTGCAGAAAAGAGGAAAATCCCAGGATGCAAAAAACTCCCTTACCAGCCTCAGTCAGAAGCTGAGATCCCTCATAAAATCCTCTAAAGCTAGTTACGAAAATAAAATTGCCAAAGATTCCAATGACACCCACAAGGCATTCTATAGCTATGTCAAGAATCTAAATGGCAATGCTCAGATCTGCTCTGAGCTACAACAGAATGGCATTAAATATACTGATCCCAAGGATATTGGCAATATCCTGGCAGATCACTTCAGTGCCAACTTCACCACCCTCTCACCCCCTAAACGGCCCATCTCAATACTGGAAGATTGCCAAATTCCGGTAATAATGGCCACACAGGTAAAAAACGTACTCTCCAAAGCTAAGAATACAGCATCCATGGGACCAGATGACATCCCAGGCTGTGTACTACATGAACTACAAAATGAACTGGCACCTCACCTAAGTGTCATGTTTAATCATAGCCTCACCTCAGGCTTTGTGCCCACTGAGTGACACACAGCTACAGTTATCCCACTCCACAAGGGGGATCCACCCTGGATCACGGAAACAACCGCCCCATCAGTCTTATGAGCCTGATCTGCAAGGCCATGGAGCGTATTATCATGGAACTTATAAACAAAGACATTGGCAACCTTCAAACACTGGGCCCCACCCAGTTTGGGTTCGTGAAGGGCCGATCTTGTCTCCTGAACCTGACTGACTTCTTCGAATCAGTCTCCAGAGCCTTGGACGAGGGCAAGGAAGTCCAAACAGCCTATCTAGACCTCGCCAATGCCTTTGACACCATCCCCCACTCTAGAATCATAGACAGACATACTAAGCTGGGCATTAATCCCTACATCACTCGATGGGTTGTCAACTGGCTTATTGACAGAACCCAAAATGTAAAAGAAGACGACTCCAAATCTAGCTCCAGACAAGTGACAAGTGGAGTACCTTAGGGTTCAGTCCTGGGACCGCTCTTGTTTGGCATCTACTTCTCTAAGTACAGGCCAACACTAAGGGACTATGGCTAACAAAGTTCGCAGATGACTGCAAACTGGCAGCCATTATTGAATCCCCAAATTATGTGGATACTCTACAAAAGGGCCTTACAGAAACAGATGCTTGGTGCCAGAGCTATGGGCTCAAGCTCAATGCCAAGAAATGTATAGTTATCCCCTTTGGGAAAAAAAAACATGTTCCTGTGAATTACCACATAGGTGGCAGTACACTAAACACCGAAAGTGTGATAAGAGACTTAGGGACACAGGTGGACAGTGGTCTCACCTTCGATAACGACTTTGCCACAACAGTCAGGAAATCCTTCTATGTGGCACATCTCATCACTAAGGGCTTTTCATCCAGAAAAAAGGAGGTCATTGTCCCACTGTACTCATCTCTCATTAGACCCATTATAGAATACAACGCCCCATTTAGTATGTACCTGCAACAACTGGAAAGGCTGCAGAAATACCTCACTACAAGAATAACAGGCCTAAAGCAGATGTCCTACACTGACTGCCTTAAAAAACTCCAGCTATACTCTGTTGCATATCGTCTACTCAAAGGCGATCTCTGCTTAACATACAAGGCCATGTCAAACCCAGAGCTGATGGACATGCTACACTTAAAGAAATCCCAATCCCTCAGAGCCACATGCTCCAGGGGTCTAAACCTTGTTATCACAATGAACAAAACATGCCGGAGGGATAGGTTCCTGACCCAGAGACTCCCCAGACTCTGGAATAGACTGCCCATACATGTCAAGCAGAGCACCTCTTTGACCCTCTTCAAAAGGAACCTTGACAACTGGATGGGAGAAAGGAAATTCACCCCGGGGATCACATCAGTCGCCCTGCTAGATAGGGGTCCAGGGAAATAAATAGTGTGGGAAGAAATAGTCAGGGAATTGTTATGGCTAGGCTTGTATAGGCCCTAGGGCCGATAGCCTAGTACTAACCTATGAACCTATGAAAGATGGCAATGGAGATCAATGAGTGTGTGTGTGGAACAGAACACTGCAGGCAATGTTGTTGTCTTTTCCCGGTTAGGGGTCACCACAGCAGAACTCTGGTCTGCTAATGATTGGCAGTAGATTTTTCTTTTTATGGTGCCAAGTTGCCAGCCTGATGCCCAACCTTCAGCGAAGGCACGCCCATTCACACATGTCTTTCAGAGGCCACTCAACCGCGAGGAAGACATGCAGGCTCCACACAGAAGGCACTCTAGCCGAGAATCGAACAGAAGTACCTCTTGCTGTGAGGCATCAACACTACTGCTGTACCACCGTGGCTTTTATTTAAAAAAAAACATAGTTTTACTGTATATATCCAACCAAGATATGAAACAGCAGCACTTATTGGCATTTTAGCTTAAAAATAAAACAAAAAAAAAAGTACTTCCTCGCTTCTGAGTTCCAAATTAAAACACAGAAAATAACTCTTTGGCTTTTAGTTCCACAAAACAGTACCTTTCTAGTACTGTTACAATTCAGATAACCCCTCCAGGAAACAGATTGCTACAGAGTGTAAGTCTCACCTAGGTCTCAATTCCAGATTCTTGTCACATAAACTCTCCTTGGTACCCCCTCCATGATTTAGGTCTGACTGGTTCTAAACACTCCACACATCGGGATACTCCCTTTCAAATGATCCTCAACAAGAAGAAGTAAATTCTTGAAGGCCTTGGGACTGGGAGTAATTTTACAGTACGGTAATTGGCAAGTTACCAAATAATAGACTATTTTCCCAGCTAATTGTTGTGAGAATGTTCTCACATATCATACTACAGCACATATTTAAAGAAACATTATTCAATCTCTCAGTCCAGCATGCTATTTATTTATTTATTTGTTTGTTTGCTTTTGTTGACAGGAAAAGTCTGACTGTGTGGAAAACCCCTTTTCAGTGGAGGCTTGGAGAGAAAGGTTTCACAAGTTACAGTCAGAAAGTAACATACATGCATCAGTGCGAAAACAAAAACATTGACAAGTTACATATGAATGCTCAACATATAAACAGTAAAATTCTGATACACACAATACAATTATATAATAAGGTAGATTCATTTTCCAATACTACTGATACTGCATTGCAGCAAAAAGGGGGGGGGTCTGTATTCCTAAATGTGCTGTTCTTCGGATGACCTATTAAACCAAGGTCCCATCTGCCTGAGTTAGTGGTAGTTCAGGTGGATGTAAAAGATCCCACAGCACATATTAAAAATAGTAGTAGGACGTTCACCGGTCCTCTGGCCAAATTTCTCCTAGTCAGTATAAATACCAATAAATCCCCTGAAAAGTGGTCATTGGCTTCATGGGGCTAACCCAGTCAAAGTGTAGCTAAACTAATACAAATAAAATAAAAGAAAACACATTCAAAGGGAGATCAATATGTAAACTGAAACAAAGTTTAGCCTCACAGTATTTTATAATAAGACAGTGGTAAACTGAACTTCCATAGCAATGTAAAGGTACAGTTTATGTGGCCGAGTAGATGTAATAGTATAAGACAATACAGAACGTTACCAGCCAAGTGGTCATCTTAGAGTGAGATGAGATAGAGTGGATAAAGATAGTTTAGGGGGGATAGCCAGGTGAAGTGCATGAGTGTGAGGTTGGCATAATGGTTAAGGTGTTTACCTTGCAGACACAAAGTGCAGGGTTTGATTCTCACATGGGGCAATTGGCTAGGCTTAAAATGGCCCAAAAGGGCAGTTAGCCTAGTACTAATGAATAAACATATATATAAATAAGCAAAGCCATAAGACTTTTGTCTGTTTCAATTGTAAATCAAAGGATTTCGGGTTAAGTTCAATTGTATGACATGGGAATGGAAATCTAAACTTGAGAGATGTGAGGGTATTACAGCGATTCACCTGCAGTATTGTTTGATTTAACTGGGAACAGTAAGAATTTGTCAGTAGAGTGAAGAGTCCTAGAAGGTTGGATAATATTTTTTAGTGTTTGGCATTTCCAGTTTGGAAACTTAGACTGTGAACACTTTTTTAACTGTAGAAATATTATATAATGAGCAATTTAAACCAATGTATCTGTTTTTGTACCATGCAGCGATGGGATCAATAAGGTATACCAGCTGCAAATTTAGCTATTTTTGTCATAGCATTTTTCTAGCATGGTTATTTGGGTAGCTTGCATGTTGACAAATACAGGAGCATTGCATTGGGGGGGGGGGGTTACAGTAAAGTAGAGGCATTGGCTTGTCTAGTGTCTAGCCTGGTCAATTAGGTAAGGTTTGGCTGGATACAGGGTGCCATGTTGCAGTTGTGTGGTGTTCAAATTTCATGTTAAATTTTGGTTTATTCAGAAGAAGTAATGGTGAAGAGAGGTTTGCTGCTACAGTATTGTTTAAGTGTGATCAGAATAATTTTAGTCTTCTTGGGGTTTTGCATTAACTGAGAAGTACGAAACCATGTTTCAATGGAGTGTTTGGATTTGAAGCTGTAAGCTTTTGGCACTTCAGATGACTAAAGGATCATCAGTATACCGAACGTACTGAAAAATGGTTCTGTCGCTTTGGGATACAAAAATAAAAAAGCATGTATAGCTTGTAAAATGGGACGATATATAATATGATATTCTGAAAATATGGTCTAAAACTATTCACATTCATTAATACTTAGAGCATGAATTGCACTTAGGAAATATTTGCTGGTAATGACAGGTTTCAACATTTTGTGCTCAGTCTGTTTTTTCTACCTCATATCTGCCTTAGATGCCAAAAAAGGTGTTTTTGCCTATTGACTGTGAACTGCTTCTGGTGGGAAAGTTATGTAAGAACTTACCATAACAGTGAATGTCTGAGAAGATCATTATTGCAGTATTGCCTACGTATGGGAAGTATTCTGGAAAGGATACCAAACGTCCAGCCAGTATACCAAAGCACTCTTGTGCTGGATGTCCAACGTGTAACCTAAGTGTGAGAAAAATCTACACATAAAGGACTTTTGTAGCCCCAGATCAGGGGAAAAACAGACAAAAAAGGGAGATGAAACTAAGACATGTCAGCAAGAGGGTGTATGTACTAGGTTCACCTTGGCCAAGAAAGAATTAAATATAAAAGAAAAAAGTAGGAAAGGAGAGAAAGTGTCAATACTGCAACAGCGATCTACTCGGGCATCTACTGTTATGGTAAGTTCTTACACAACTGTACTATGTCCTTCATTAGATCACTATTACCCACATAAAGGAAGATTCCCAAAGCTGTTTAGAATATCTGGGTGAAGGACTGAGGATTGGCAATGGACTCTAGCATTCATTTGACGACTTATCTAGTGAGACCATTTTCATATCTCTTGACTGTCCAGATTTTCACAGAATATCTCTATTTTTGCCTGATATTTTTGTTCTGTTCCTCATTTGTGGTTTTCTGGCACATTATTGAAGATGAAAGTCACTAAATAATGACAGACATTTGAATTTTGAACTTCATATCCTTCAGGAAATGCATGCTAACACAAGTCATTTTATTCTATCAATTTTGTATGTTTATAAAAGCAATATTTAAAATCTGTCTCTATTTTTGGGCCTTTATCCCCCCATTATTTTTGGCTTTGTTATGAGGATGTTAGCTTGGTTCTGAACTTGGAAAGGGCATCAGTTTTACAGTGTTTTGTAAAGGTGTGAGTGAAAGATAAAAAGGCTGCTTCTAAAATGGATTTTCAGTCCACACCCTTGAAACAGGCACCAGAAGAAGCAACAATTCTGATAGAATGAGCTCTCATCCTGCATGGAAGGGATTTCTGTAAAAGGAACAACAGACGGAAATAACTAAGGACATCCAACTGGAGCTGGTCTGTTTATAAAAAGGATAACCTGTTGTTTTAATCCTGAAAATAGATAAATAGTTTATCAAATTTTCTAATAGCATTAGTTTGTCTAGATAAAATCAGAGCTGTCTGTAACATCTACGGAATGCAGAATTCTTTCCCCCCTTATTTTGAGGATTGGAGAGGAAAGTAAGTAAGTTAATAGACTGATTTACGGACATTTCATTGACAACTTTAGGCATTAAAGAAGAATTAGCCCTAAGGAGTGAAAGATGAGCAAAGAATACATAAAAGGATACCAAATACAAAATTACCCTAGGACTCCTCCTGTGCTCTAATGGACAGAGGCAGCTCCTAAATGCTTTATCCCATGCATGGGTCCCCTCACATTATCTATGGTATGATCCCAGTTATTCTAATTAGGGGTAATATATAATTATCTACCATGGGATGGGTAAGATCAGTCTCTAGGAAAATAGGATAGGTTAATTCAAGCATAAAAAGGGAAAATGGCTAATCTTAAAATGGTCCTCAATGGCAACTAACCTAGGTACTTACCTATGAACCTATAAGAAGTAGAAGTCATAAAAGTGTGCAACTCAAAAACTCCTTTTGATGAAGTGATGGACTCCAGCAAGGCAATGTTCCAAGTATAAAGTTTTAGACTGGAAGGACAGGCCAGCTGAAAAGGAGGGAGAGTCAACTTTTCCAAGACATAATGCAGATACAAAGGAGGAGGAATAGATTTTCTTGATGGCCTAATGTAAAGGATACCTTTTAGAAACTGTCTGACCTCAAAACATGCAGAAAGAGGTGGATCCAAAGGCAATTAGGCAGAGATAGCTAACTAATGTGCTTTAAATAAAAGAGTCCTGCTTTTTCTTTTGTCACTAAATAGAAAATATCTTCCATTTAAAAATACTAAATTTTCTTGTAGCAGGTTCTCTAGTCTCCTCTAAAACCTGAAGCTCATCCTCAGAAAATGGCTACCTGACTGATGAGAAAGTCTGTCCTGTAGGGTAACTTCTGATGATTGCCCTTGGCCAGGTTGAAAAGAAAGATGAATCAATGTTGCCTGGGCCAAAAGGGTGTCACCAACAGCATCTTTGTGTTGTCTTTCTTGATTTTGAGAAGGAGTGTCAGACTCAGAGGAAGCTGGAAAACATAAAGGAATTTCCATTCCCATGAGATCAATATGCTATCCAATCTTCAAATTTATGGGCATGGAACTCTGGAGGACCACAGTCTGAGCGGCCTGTTCAGAGAGGAGACAAATACATCTATTTGGGGAGTTCCCTACTAATGGATTATCTGCAGGTAGACCTCATTGTTTATCATCAATTCATGAGGGTCTGCCTTGTATCTGCTCAGGTCATCTTTCACGGCATTCATCTCTGATATAACATAAACTGCCTGAAAGAAGATGGTGTGTTGCATTGCTATCTCCCACGTTGTCATGGTTATGTCAGCAGAGATAAGATTCTTTCCTCCCTATTTGTTTTTATATCACATTACAGTTGGATTGTCATGGGGGTTTGGAGAGTTGCTGGAGACCAGTGGTGCAAAAAATGATTAGCCAGGATCAGGACTCTCATTTCCTTGACACTTATATTGTTGTTATTGGCCTGCCTTGACCATACACCATGGACTTTTATGCTCATAAAGCATTCTCCCCGTGCCATGTCTGAAGCATCTGTGGAAACTTCCTGGCAAGGAAAGGGAACCAGAAATGGCATATCTGGATTGAGTGGTTGATCCACCAAAGGAATTTATTCTTTATGAAGTGCAACAGAAGAATTGAGAAGTCTGCAGATGGCAGGGTTGTGCTCAAATGGACTTGAGATATCACTGATTCTTCCTTATGTGGAGTCTGGAAAAAGACATTCTTTGTATGGCTGAAGGCAAGTATCCCATGGCCTTTGATTACTCTCTCTCTCTTGCAGATGTCATTTCTAAGGGGGGAAGAGGAGACTGGAAATAAGAAACTGCATCTTATCCTGTGGAAAAAATTGCTATATTGGAGACAGCATTCAGATGACAACCTACGAAAGACAGATCCTGGGAAGATAGAAAGAGAAGAAAAAGGTCCATTATGAATCTGAGATATTGTAGAAATGTATCTCTTAAAGGGGCCTAAGGGTAGATATCTAGACACTGGAGCCTGCAGAATGCTATGACAGGGGCTAGGTGTTTGATTAATACATTTGGAGCCGTAGAAAGCCCAAAGGGCAACGCAGAGAATTGAAAATAAAACCATAATGCCCAAAATCGTAAATATTTTCTGTAACCTGGATGAATGAAGATATAAAGAAAGGCATCCTTAAAGTTCAAGGTAATCCTGAAAAATGGAGGAAGGACAACTGGTAGACAAATTTGCAGAGACAGCATCTTGAATTTTGGCACTATTAAGAAGGTGATGAGGACTCATAAATCCAGAATGGGTGTCCAGATGCCCTCCATTCTTGGGGCCAGACAGAGTCTTGGAAAAAAAAAACTATTTTCTGCTGGGGGGGGGGGCTAGTTCTATAGTTCCCTGATGGAGCAAGTATTGCAGAATGCATAAAACTAGGTGTTCCTGGTTTGGAGGCACTTGTGGTATACTGGAATGGGTTGGAGGAAGAAATCAGGTTAGTTTGTAGCCTTTCTCGATAATGCTGAGGAACCATTAATCTGAAGTTATAAATTTCAACAATGGAAGGGAGTGAGAAAGCTTCCTTGAGAGAGAAAGAGGGGACTGGTCAAGGTGGAGAGGGGCACTACGGCTGACAGTCACAAACTGGCTGATTGTGTCAGGAAATGTACCCTTAGGTCCACTAAAGTCTGATTTGGATTTCTGTTGGAACTTCTTTTTATTGAATTTTTTACATTTCTGAGATTTCTCGGTCCTTTCAAAAAATGATCCAGCCTGGGAAGAACAGTTTCTGTGGATTTTGGGATTGGAGAAAGAAATATCTGCTTAAAATTCAGCAAAATTTTACCTTTTTTCTGTAGATTCTTGAATATATCAGCAACTGCAGGCCCCAAGAGCTTTTCCCTGTCCACATCAGCATCCAGTAATCTAGATTTGGGGTTTTCTTCTAAAGGCTAAAACCTTAACCAAGAGTACCTCCTTAAAATAGACCCAGGAGCAACAGCATTTGCAACATTATAACTGCATTTAATGTGTGCGACTACTTGAGTAGACAGCTTAGTTGGTAGAGCATATGACTCTTAATCGTAGGGTCATGTGTTTGAGACACACATTGGGCAAGTTCCTTTTGCCAAGAGTGATTAGCTAGGCAGGTAGGGTTCTGGTTTGTAGTGTAAGCATAGCTGACAGCTGTAGCTTTGAATCTATCTTCTTCCTGTTTGTCTTCATTAACTCTCATGTGTTCACAGTAGTGAGAATGACACATCAATGACTAAATATGCAAAATGTGATACTGTATTGTATGTCAATGCTTAAGGGAGAGTTCTGTTACTACATGCTAGGACAGAAGTGCTAAAGGGGGAAAGTCTGTTACTGCATACTAGGCAAGGGGTGTTTAAGGAAGAGGTATGTTACTGCATGCTAAGACAGGCGTGGTTAAGGGAGAGTTCTGTTGCTGCATGCTTGGACAGGAGTGCTTAAGGGTGAGGTCTGTTACGGTATTCTAGGACAGGAGTGTTTAAGGAAGAGATCTGTTACTGCATGCTAGGACAGAAGTGTATAAGGAAGAGGTATGTTACTGCATGCTAGGACAGGAGTGTATAAGGGAGAGGTTTATTACTGCAGGATAGAAATGGAGTGCTGGATGCCCTTGTTTCCTCTTGCTTTCTTCCTGTCTGTTCCAAATCTTCTTCACCAGATTGCTTCTCCTTTTCTGCATGTGCTCAAACCACTGTAATCTGTTCTCTTTGACCTGTACTGCAAGTAGAGCTACTTTGGCTTCTGTCCTCATTTCTTTGTCTGTCCCACTGTGTGGTAATAAACCTCTCCCTTATACACTCCTGTCCTAGCATGCAGTAACATACCTCTTCCTTATACACTTCTGTCCTAGCATGCAGTAACATACATAGACAATTATTTAAAATTTGACCTCCATGTGAACCAGACAATCAAAACCATCAACAGAAAACTTGGTTCACTCTACAGAGTCAAAACCTTCCTCACCCCCATAGCTAAAAAAGCCATTGCACCATCGCACCTACTCTCAACACTCCTATATGCCTCCCCCCTTCTAGCAAACATAAGTAAATCTGAACTAAATAGACTTACTACCTGCTATAATCACATTGCCAGGTTTGCTACGGGCTCTCCTTTCAGAACCCATCACTGCATTAACCTCAAACAGCTCGGATGGTTGGACTTTCCCAATCTCGTCAAGTACAACTTTCTAATATTGGCTAATAAAATCCTAAAGAACCCAAATAACACTCCAGCCCTTAGTAACTACATCCTCTTCCATAAAAACACAAGACTGCTACGTTCATCCAATAAGTTACAAATACAAACAACTAGAATTAACAATGCTGCTGGCATGGCCCTATTTGCAAATTCTGTAAGCAGAACCTGGAACAAACTACCAGGTGCCATTACCATGCTCTCCTCCCCAGACCTATTCAAGGCCTCAATGAAACAACATCTGGAACTAAAATGGATATGCCACTGTGACAAGCCTGACTGAAATGAATATGCCACTGTGAAAAGCCTGACTAAATCAACATAATGTATGTAATTACTTAGCTAATTTGATATTGTTTATCTACTACGAACTTTAAAATGGAACATTGACTGTCTGTAAGTACTTCTACCTGTATTCCCTTCTTAACTACACCTATAACTAAAATTATAATACTATATATAATCAATGTTTTTTCTTCTTTCTCAACTATTTTTTGTTCTTGTATTGTCTCTGGAGCTTATCTCCCCGGGCCTCCGCTGAAAATGGACTTTGATTCCAGACGGACTAACCCGGTCAACAAATGTAAAATAAAATAAATAAATAAAATAAATAAAAAATCACCTCTGGTTTCCTAACTGACTTGCCTTCACTGCCCAGGTTTCTGTACCATACAGTAGTACTGGTCTCACCACTGTTTTTTACACTTTACTTTTCAGCTTCTTTGGCATTATTCTGTTATATATACACCTGACATGCTGTGTAAGTTGCCTGCATCCCCTCTGATTCTAGCTTTGATCTCCTCATTCAGACTTCCATTCTCCTCAACCATCCCTCACAGATACTTGAAGCTGTTAACCTGTTCCACAATATTCCCTTCTATCTCAGTTCTCAGCTTCTTCTGATTTTCCCCATTTTCTGCAATTAGAACTGTCTTATCTGCACATCAAAGGGCCCCAACACCATGCACATTACCTAACTCACCCTAGGTATTCCATCCACAGCCCACCAACTTAGACTCCACTTCTGCACCACCCTGCATCTTCTCATTCTTGATTAAATCCATTACAAATCAGCCATGTTCTCTGCAAGCCCTTGTGGTACTCCCACACAACCAAAGTGACTATCTTTAGGGACTTAAAGGAAAACCAAATTCAGCTTGTAGAAAACTTATGCAAAATTTCCCAGAATTCCTCACAAAATGAGCCCAACTGAAAGGCCTACTGCATTCACCTCTGATACTTACAAGCATAAACAAAAGCTATATAGAAAAGTCGGTGTTCAGTCACCCTAAATATAATGGGAAATTCAGGAATAAGCCTCTCCATTGGTACTCCCATATTAATAAACTGTATAACAAACAGAAAATAATGAAAAGTTGCAAGAAATCCCCATCCCCCAATCTCAGGACCGTAATGAAACATACATCTCCCATCTCAGGACAACAATGAAACATATATCCCCCACCTCAGGACCACAATAAAACATATATCCCCCTATCTCAGGACCACAATGAAACATACATCCCCCCATCTCAGGACTACAATAAAACACACATCCTCCCATCTCAGGACCACAATGAAACATACTCTATATTACCAAACAACCATGAAAACATTCCCACCCAATTTAATACATTTTTTACAGAAACAGTCCAAGCCCTAGCCAACACCCAAAATAGTACTTGTACCCCCATTGCAATAGACACCCCAACCCATCCCAGCACACAAAACTACCTCTCCAGCTTTTCCCTGCACCCAGTCTCTGCAAATACAATTGCTAAACTCCTCAAGAAACTTAAACCAGACACACTGGCAGCTGATAATCTGCCAGCAGATTTCCTTCAGATGACATCTGAAGCAATAGCATATCCTGTGTCCATCCTAATAAATAGGTCAATATTAGAATATAAAGTTCCTTAGTGATGGAAAATATCACATATTATACCACTGCACAAAGAGGTAAATCCCTTGAGCTGACCAACTACCGCCCCATCGGGATTCTATCTCCTCTATCTGAAATACTGGAGAGAATTGTTCATTCTCAACTAATGCAGTTCCTTCTAAAAAATGACCTACTATCCGTATCACAGCATGGCTTCAGACCTTCCCATAGCACCACCACAGCACTCTCATTCACTAACACTGTCAATCACCATAGAAACAAAGGACTATTTGTATCCTCCATATTCTTAGATTTATCTAAAGCCTTTGATATGGTCAACCATACTATACTCCTACAGACATTATCTATCCTTAACATAAGCTCCTCCACCTTATCATGATTCAGTAATTATTTATCTGACCGTTAACAAGCAGTTCTATGGCAAAGTCAACTGTCCCCCCTATTACCAGTAGCCATAGGCGTCCCTCAAGGGTCTATCCCCGGTCCTTTGCTGTTCTTACTTTTTACTAACCAGACAGCTTCAGCCTCACTCTCAGCCTCAGTAGTGCAATACGCAGATGACACCACCATTATATGTGCTGCTCCCACCATAAAACAGCTTCAAACCATAACTCAAAATAACTTTACCCTTGCAGAATCATGGTTCACTAACATCAAACTTATTCTTAATCCCAAAAAGACAAAACTCATTATTTTCAGTCCTGGAAAATCTCCCCCTCTAAACAATGACTTTATCATAAAATCTAAAGATAATATAAAAATTAACCCAACCACACACACTAAACTGCTAGGTGTTGAAACTGACAATAATCTGAAATTCAACATACACATAGCCCAAATAATCTGCTTCTGGAAGATTTATATTCCCCATGTGTATAACACTGTTCCACCTGTACTAGTCCTTTATCCTGTCCCCTACAGTCTCATCCTTTCCCTTGATGATGAATATACATGTGTGAGTGTGTGTGTTTGTGTAAGTTACTCTTACCTTGCACAATCACTTCAAAAGTTAAAGACTAAAGTGAAAATACTGGGCCTGGTTAACTTCAAAAAGATGCAAGAGTTAATCATATGCCTTTTAATATATGTCCAAATATTTTACTTAAATATAAATAAGAAAATAAATCTGCATCACTGTACATTGAGTTATTCTTTGATATACCAGAATCTGATCTGGAGATTAACAAATGTAAAAAATCTATAAATCAACAAACTAAACTGAAAATCAACAAGTGTCTAATATGCAATTGATTTCACTGTTATAGTAAACACTAAAGGAAGAGACCAAAATGTTATATGCCTTAAATATAGTTTCCAATGTTCTACACCAATTACAAATCAGGAGAAAAATCTTCAGAATCTACAGATACATGTCACTCTTGCTATCAGTATTCTGCAAGGCACCAGAAAAGAATTGCACCAAGGGAAAACCATTTAAAATGCAAGGACCAATAATAGCAAGTCACAAAACATGGAGAATGAATGACAAAAAAAAACGAACTTAGACATATACTAAGTCCAAGATGGTGATCTTGGAGTTGGTATATATATATATATATATATATATATATATATATATATATATATATATATATATATATATATATATATATATATATATATAGGGTGTAGGGGGGTTTGCCCTCCCTGCAAAAAAAGAGGGTTTGCCCTCCCTGCAAAAAAAGAAGTATAAAGAAGAACAGAGATGTTCAAAACTCAATCTTCTCCTGGATTTTCTATCCTTTTTCCCAGCTTGTTGGCACTCAGCATTTTGAGTGCTGGCATTTCAATAGGGAACTGTTCTAAGCATCTATTAACCAATACCAAATCAGAAAAATCTAATCTGTATCCTTCCAACCAGCTAAATTCTTAATAAACAACGACTTGAAAAGTCAGTGAGCTTAGCTTACTAAATACAAAACATCAAATACCAAATAAAGAAAAAATATCTCAGTTGAAGCTGAATATATATATATATATATATATATATATATATATATATATATATATATATATATATATAAATATATACATATATATTTATATATATTTATGGGTCTACTGCTTTTCATCGAATACCATGTATTCGAAAAAGAGCAGTAGACCGCTCAGTTATGCGAAAGTGTACTTATACGAAAGTGCACTTTCCCGAACTCAACTTCTATGAATGGATCGCACCACAGTGGAGGACAGCAGAAAAACATGCTATGTCCTCCACTGTGGTGTAGTCTACGACCTTAGGGTTAGGGCGCAGGTCATGGTAAGGGGATAGCTAGTAGGGCTATCCCCTTACCATGACCTGCGCACTAACCCTAAGGTCCGTGATTACTGCACCACAATGGAGGATAGCCTGTCCTCCACTGTGGTGCTGTAGTCACGGACCTTAGGGTTAGGGTGCGGGTCATGGTAAGGGGATAGCCCTGCTAGCTATCCCCTTACCATGACCTGCACCCTAACCCTAAGGTCCATAACTACTGCACTAAAATCAGTAGTAGCCCGTTTGCTGAAGCGGGTTTCGCGAAAGTGCACTTTTGATTAAGTGCACTTTCGTGTAATCCAGGGTCTACTGTGTGAGTTCGAAGAAGTGTATTTTCAAACTTATACAGTAGACCCATATATATATATATATATATATATATATATATATATATATATATATATATATATCTATATATATATGACAAGCCGGTCATTTTAATAGTTCTAAATCCTTCATGTGGTACAGGTATATGGTTTCTTTTCTTGTCCCATTTTCTTTCTGGACACTTTAGTTAGATAATTCAAGATGCAATTTCATTTAACAAATTAAATATATTAACAGTTCCTTTGTGGCAAGCTTTTGGGAGTAGATAAGATCCAGATGGAAATATGGCCCCTGCTGGCCAGTATTTGGGAGTCCTTTTCAATATTTCTTTTCAATGTTGCATGTAATATGGACAGCAACTCTTGACTGGAAAACTAAGGTGGTAGTCATCATTTTCAAAAGAGTGAAACGGGGTTTACTCTAATTGGAAAGGGGATCCTGCTACTAAGCCTACATGGATAACCTAGGCTGGTTTACTATAAAGGAGGCTTAATCCAGCAGATAAGCAACTCTTTTTGTCCCTGTGCAGACACTGGAAGGATCAAGGGAATTTGGCAGTACTGTATACATGTGTTTTGTGGATCCAGAGGTGATATATTACTAGGTACCCTGGAATGTCTTATGGGAATTACTACATAACTACAGTTTTTCAAGAAGATCACCACCACGTGCATCTCTGCTGCTGTATTTGAGTTACGAACGTTGTGTCTACATTCGTGGTACTTATATGAATACATTCTGAGACTTGTACTCTGCCAACAAGGAGTTTTGTCTCCTCTCCTGTCTACAATGAAGTGTGTGAACAGGTTGAGAAGAGAATCAGCATCGCTAGATAAGTGATACCTCTCCCAGAAATGAGGTGATTGTTCGCTGCAGGTGAGGGGGAAGCAGCTACCTTAAATGGAAGAATACATTTCTTGTGTTGTCATCCATGAATGACAGAGCGAAATGAGTGACTGACCTGAGAAATAGCAGTGACATTACTGTAGGTGTTGTGCTAGACTGTGGTGGTAAAGTAAGAACTGATTCACAGTTGACTTTTGTCACCATCATCATCATCATCATCATCATCATCATCCATGGCCATGAGCTTTACATAACTGAAAAGATGATATCACAGATGCAACAGGTAGAAATTAGGTTCCTTCACATGGTTGTTGAGTGAAGTCTCAGTGATGCAATCTGATAGGCTCATGGAATATGGCAACTGTTCCTCCAGGTTGAGAGGAGTCAGCTGAGGTGGTTTAAGCACTTCTCATCCAAGATGTAACAGGCACGGAAAGAGGCCTCAGGGTACGCCCAAGAAAAGGTGGAGGACAATATTTCTCAGCTTGAACGAGAAGACTTGGGGATCCTATCGAATGAGCTGGAGACTGTTGCTGGGGCTACAGAAGGCTAACGTTCTTAGTTCAACTTACTATAGCCACAGCTCTCTGTAGGACAAGTAGTTTAAAAATGAATGGGCAGAGCAGAAATTTAATTTTCCAAACAATGGCCAAGAGTCACACAAGTATGTTACATAGTGAAATAAGATTTGTCTGTCAGGGCTTGTTTCAAATGTGCTACAGCTTGCACTAAGTTTATGAATTAATATAATTGTGTGATTGGTCTGTTTTTGCCTAATAGAAATAATAACTGTCTGAGTTTTATATTTCTGCAGAGCATAGACATTTGGCAGAGTAGTTACAGGTTCACATAGTCTATCTTTTGCACCATTTTCCAGTAGTATTAACCCTGTGATGAGAGGGTGGACAGACACTGGAGGTTCCCAGTATATTATCTTAAATTGAGAAGTTCTGAACAGGAGTGTAAAGGAGATTTGGAAGGTATATTATAAAGGATTCTTCAGGAAGAATGCATAACTGAATTCTGGTACCAAATGAATAAGGATATAGTAAAATTGCTGACAAATTGCACCAAAACAGATTGGCATAACAGGGTTAAGAACCTTAGGGATCTTTTGAAAGAATTAGCAGATAAGGAAGGTGGAAGACAGGCTGGACAAAAAATAAAGAATTATCCTTTTAATGATGTAAGGCAGAAAATAGCTAAGATTTTAGATCTTAAATGCTAGTTTAAGACGGAGGTTAAAAGAAATAGTAAACAAAATAGTTTTATAAGACTTTTCCTATGGATCAGAAGTTATTTGTCTTGAAACTTAAACAACAAAGAGTGGAGTAGACTATTTTATCTATCAAGTTTCAGGTCACCAGAGAGAATATTACTGATCCTAAATAAATTTTACAGGAGTTTTGCTTTTTCTTTGCCTCCCTTTACCCATGGGTCAGAGAGCAGATTACAGGGGGCAGAATCTGTGAAGGATTTTTCAGCAAATTAGTATTTCCTAGGATAAGTAAATTGCCAGATGAGTCTCTTATGCAGCAGATAACTGTGGATAAGATTAACTACCTAATAATCACCCATGATACATAAGAACATAAGTGGGTTGGGTTGTACGGCTAGGCTTATAATGGCACTGGTGGTCGTTAGTCCAGTACAGTGGATATAAAAAGTTTTTACACCCCTTTTAAAATGCCATGTTTTTGTGATTTAAAAAATGAGACCACAATAAATAATTTCAAAACTTTTCTCACCTTTAATGTGACCTATACCTTGTACAATTCAATTGAAAAACAAACAAATCTGTTAGGGGAAAATATAAAAAATAAAAAAAGTACAATACGTTGGTTGCATAAGTGTGCACACCCTTAAACTAAAACTATTGTGTGTGCACACCCTTAAACTAATGCTTTGTTGAAGCAAAGTGGAAGTAACTTGCATAAATCTAATATGGGCTCAGGGTGATAGAATACCAGCAAGCTTGTGGGAAATAACCGTCCTGAAGTAACCAAGTCAAATAGGGGCCAGTCCTATATTTTATTCTCTCAGAGCATCCCTTCGCAAAGTTTTGATTCAGCCCTGGAAAATTTTGATTTCCTCTTTTAGGCAGTCAGGATTAGGCACTGATAAGGAGATGGCTTTTAATAACAGGCAAGAAAAGTGAGCAAAATTAACATTCTGGGAACAAATTAGGATGAAACATAGATGATCTGGCAAGAGGCTACAACACAATCCTGTTTAAAGTAAATAAGTAAGTTATATTATAAGAAAATGATCCAGATGGCTAGGAAATCACCAATTTACCCAGAAGAATAACAAGGAATGCCACTACTTCTGAATTTGATAAGTGGTGATCATAGAGAGTTGAACATGTTAAAAAGTGTGATAATGAATATAGACAGATGGACAGGATAAAAAGTATTACATGGAAACAAAATTGTGAAAAGGGGATACATATGCAAATCTCAGATAAACATTGGCAACAGATTTGTCACCTTGCTAGATATTTGCATGGAGGTGTCTCTACAAACATTTCTATACTATGATGAGTTTAAGACATATGTACCCTCCACTTAATGAGGTTTGCTGGAGGTGTGGACAGCAAATGAGGGGTACGGAAGGAATACATAAGGAATATGAATCTCAGAGGAGATAAGAATCTTTTAATAGAACTATATCTTATATTCTGTGACTGCCTTTTGGAATTTAAAATGGAGCTGCAAGAGTTATTAACTGCAGTGTTGAGAAAACAAATGTTATTGACATTGGTACTTTTTTTGTCGGGGACCGAAGGAAGTTCAGAATTAGCTTATATAGGTAGGTTGGTTTTATTTGTTATAATAAGGGTAGCTAAGAAAATTATCTCAAGACTATGGAAACTGCTTATACTCTCCAGGATTAAAACTGTAACGGATATACTCAGAGCGAGTGAGGATAAGAATTTAGATCAAAAGCAAAGGCATTTTTTCTACAAGAATGAAAACCATGGATTTTGTGGGACATAGGGATATGATTCAGACCCCTATTTTGATCAAATAATTGTCCTAATTAGATTTGTCTTAACCAGAGTATAGGTTTATGTGTTGCCGTCCCTCATAATGTTCCAGCCTGATGGTAGGTCCATTATAATAGCAGGTTTAAGGAATATGAATCTCAAAGGAGATAAGAATCTTTTAATAGACCTTGCTACTTGTTCAGTTTGAGTAATCTGTTGCTATATAAGTTCATTGTGGAATTTGTTATTTATTATGTTAACAAAAAAAAAACAAAAAAAAACACCCAAGAGGACTGTATAGCAAAGGAAGGAAATTCCTGGGGATTAGTGTAACCACAGTTTATTTTCCACTTTCGTCCTAAAAGGACTTCTTCAGAATCAATTAAAACACTACAACATGAACTATATAAGGCTAAAATAGCCAAAAGAAATCTGCATACAGTTAAATAATCAATTACGCATATAAAAACACTCAAAAATCACTAGCATTTCAAAAGCTTCAACCTTTTATCTTTTAAAAAAACACTTAATATTAATCATGTCATTCGAACCAGGTGACTTATCTGTTCCAAGCATAAGTTGCCACAATATTTCCTTTTGTTCTAATTTATTTTGAAATCTCCCCCTCTTCTGTCTAAAGGAATGGACTATGATGATAAAAAGAAATTTCTTAAATAAATACAGATTATATTTCAGAATGTTTATAAATAGTATTAGTTTCTTTTTTAGTCTTGAGTGCATAAAGATAGTCTTCAATTCTTGTCTCTGAACTCCTTGTAGTCATGCCTATATAGTAAGCACTACAACCTGAACATTTACTAGCTTAAACTACTCCCTTGGACCTACAAGAAAAAACAAAGAATTGGGAAAGGTGCAATCAATATGATCCAAACTCATAAAAGGTCCCTCTAAAATATATCTGCACACTGAGCAATCCCCACATTTACACATACCTTTCCCTTTATTTACACTAAAGGGACATATAACCATCTTGGTGTTGTCACTCTCTAGTAGTGTCTTTAGATTAAAATTAATCTTGTATATAAATTTAGGACCAGGACAAATACATGAAATAAGTTCACAATTTCTTTCTAATACCTTCCAGTTGTCTATAATAATAGAGTTAATACTATTGCTATTAACCGACATATCTAAACAACTGATACCAAAAGCATCATTGTTGTCACAAGACTTAAAGGTTTTAGTAAAATAGGAGGATAAATATTCTCTCTTTTATCCATAACTTCCTTAGTTTTTGCTGTCAAAACATCAAGATCATAACCCCTATTCAGAAATAAATATGTAATGAAGGATAGTTCTTTCTCAAACTCATCATTATCTGTAGTTAATCTTGAGACCTTGATAAATTGTCCCTTAGGTATGTTGTTTCTCATAAACCATGGGTGGTTACTGTAAAAATGTAAATAATTGCTGCTACAAATATCTTTCCTATAAATCTTACTATCCATCGTTTTTTTAGCATCATTCCATATTAATTGTACATCAAGAAAATTTATAGTTGACCCACACTGTCCCATCGTAAACTTCAAAAAAACTAGAACACATTTAAAGCTTCACCAAAACTGAAAGCATCCTGTTCTGTCCCTTCTAAAATCAAAAATAAATCATCAACAAAACATGTAAAAAAACCCACAATATTAAATTGAGAAAGAAGGGGAGCTAAGATTTCATGTTCCTATCATTCTACCACCAAGTTCGCATAAGCTGGGGCTGCTGCAGAACCCATGACAACCCCTCTAATCTGTTTACTAACATTATTATTAAATATAAACATTATTAAAAACTGTTTTAAACAAATAGTTGTTTCCCTGGCAGCCATAATATTTTAATGTAATTAATGCAACAATGTATTTTTTTTTATTAAAGGTATCATGTGCACTTTTCCTTAGGATAAAGAAATGAAACCATGTTTGTTAATTTAGGATGTCCCACAATACAAAAGCCATGATTATATTATTCTTTTTAATATTATGCTTTTTAATGTTTAAGGATGTGTTCAGACTGTAAGAGGTGCAACATTCCACACCATATAGATGTTGAGTTAAAAGGGGATGGGTAGTTGTGAAAATCTATTTTTTTCATGGAAGCAAAACATCTTGAAAAATGACACAGATTCAAATGGACAGGGGAAGAAGCAACTACATAAGAGATCAGACTGCCAAATAGTCACTTATAACAGGCTGTAATAATTATTATCATGTAACATAAATGGCCTTACAGACATAAACAAAAAGCAAAGAGCACTATATTATACTGAAAAGTGTAGAGTGAAATAGCAATGCTGCAGAAGACACATTTAGATAGAAACGAGCATGTAAATTTGATTAAAAGGGATTTAAGGGTGGACATTTAGTAGAATATTAGTGAAAAGGAATGGGGGAATAATATTACTGATTGCTAGAAGGGCTCCAATAGCAACAGAAAAGAGAAAGAAAATAATGGTAGATTCATGATAGTATGTATTATTGGCAGGGGAGGACATTTGCGCTGGTATATATTTATATTCCACCAAAAACTGACACTATGGAGCTTAAGAGAATTTTCAGATAAATAACCAGTTTTCAGTAGGGAATATTATTTAGGGGTGGGGACTGGAACTTAGTTTGCAATCGTGAAGATGTATCACTGAGACCTAGAAGGGAAAGTATAACAAAAGAAGGTATATTTCACAAGATGTGTGTAAGAATATTTAGTATAGATTATGTGAATTTTTTTAAGTAATTCTTTGTTGTTTACTCTTGCTGTGCTTTTAAATTAAGAAATTCCAGGATCATCCATTGCGTGGCAGAAGGTGTTTACCTGGTCTCTTTGAGTTTGGAAGCACTCAAGGGAACTCAAATTGTGGTCATTCATTTGCTAGAGGGCATAGGAGTCAGTTTTCATGCTTTTGTTCTCTGCTATAAATCAAGAGAGAAGGCAAGGCCCTCAAAGCTTTGCAACACTTTTCAAGTGTTTTAACAGCATATGGAGCCATCCAGACTAAGATAAGAATATTTTCTTGATTTATTGTACCTGCACTTACTTTATACAGTGATAACTTCTGATTTTGAACATTTTAAAGCATTTGTGGAAAAAATCATCACTTCTCTTTTGGCATTTTCTAATTCTGTTTGCCTCCAACTGCCTTGCAGAATGGCAAAATTGCCAGGGACTTAGTTGTTTGTTGTTTACTCTACACTTAAGAGCTACTTTAGCCGTGCTTTTACATTAAGAAATTTCAGGATTATCCATCTTATGGCAGAAAGTGTTTACCTGGTCCTTCTGATTTGCACTTGCTTTATACAGTGATAACTGCTGCTGTTGAGCACTTCCACAAAGCTCTGCAATACTTTTCAAGTGTTTCAACTGCATTCAGAGCCATCCAGGCAAAGATAAAAATATTTTCTTGATTTACTGCACTTGTAATTGATTTATACAGTGACAGTTACTGTTTTTAAGTATTTTGAAGTATTTATTTAATTTTGTGATGAAAATTATGACTCTTTTCATTGGCTCTTTCCAGATCTGTTTGCCTCCAGACTGCTTTGTAGAAGAGCAAATTAGCCAATTTGTTTGTTGATTGGTAGTTATTTGTTGTTCAATCTCTACTTGAGAACTACCTTTGCTGCGATTTTTACATTAAGAAATTCCAGGATCATCCATCTTATGACAGTAGGTGTTTACCTGGTCTCTCTGAGTTGGGAAGCACACCAAGGAGCTCATACTGTGTTTGTTTATTGGCTAGAGGGCATAGGAGTCAGTTTTCATGCATTTGTCTCTATTATAAACCTGAAGAGTCTGCAGGGCTCTGTACTCACTTCCACAAAGCTCTGCAACACTTTTCAAGTGTTTCAGTCAAGTTAATTGCAATCCAGGTAAAGATAGGAATATATTCTTGATCTACTGCAGTTGTACTTGCTTTATTCAGTGATAGCTACTGTTTTGAGCATTTTAAAGCATCTATTTAATTTTGTGTTAAAAACTGTCATTTCTTTGTTGGCTTTCTCTAATTCTGTTTGCCTCCAGATCGCCTTGCAGAAGGGTAAATTAGGTAGGGACATAGTTGTTTTGTAGTTGTTTGTTGCTTAATCTGCATTTGAGAGCCATGCTTGCTCTGCTTTTACATTAAGAAATTCCAGGATCACCTGTCTTCTGTCAGAAGCCATCTACCTGGTCTCTTTGAGTTGGTAAGTATTCAAAGGACCTCTAAGTGTGGTTGTTCATTGGCTAGAGGGTGTAGGAGTCAGTTTTCAAACTTTTTTTCTCAGCTATAAATCAGGTGTGCTTGTGTGGGGCTGCCCACTGTGCAGTGACAGTTAGCATTGCCATGTATAGTAGCAAACACCTAGACATAAAATTTCCCTAAAAAGTTTGGATTAGGTTTCAAACAGAGTGGCATTGCATGGAATTAAGTTGACAGCAGCTAGCTTAAGCACTGAATAGCACTACCATATCCTAGCACTATACAACATGTTGGCCTTAACCCCAGAACCTACTTAGCATGTAGAGTAGCACTACCATATCTTTGCAATACATAACATCTTGCCCTTAACCTCAGAAACTACCCTAGAAGACCCCTGTTAAAACCCAATCCATAGTCATAAACACCCCATTCTATAACAGGACTGAATAACATGGATATTCAACTTCCTAATGTTGCTGTGGACAGCTTGGTAGACTTGGGCATCCTAAGGCAAAGTAGCAATTGTCTCATGTTTTCAGACAATGAGTTAATCATTAAAGAAAATAATACAGTATGTGAGAGATATAAATACACAACTCCCTTGTAGGCAAAAATATTGTGTACAAATGAGGTTGTCAACAAAACCCACATTACATTCTTCACACATACCACTCACCACACACACAGATTGTCTTATGTTGAGGTGCTTAAAAGAACCCTTCACAAATCTCACAGTCCTCCAAAGCCACCTAAAGGCAATACTGCTCTACAGCAATCACTAAAACACACACCAAAGCAGCACCAAACATCTCACATAAGCCTAAACGTAATGGTCCCCAAGTGTAAAGGCCATAAGGCAGGCATATACTTTACCTAATATTATTGTCATTTGGGACTCCATTATGCAGATGCCCCCCCAACCAGGTTAGCCAAGGTGAAGATAATGGTTAGTTGCTTATCTGGTGCCAGGATCTGCAATATCATGTAAGCACTCAAGTCAGTGCACCCCCAGGTACCAGTATGATTACATGTAGTCCATGTGGGTGTAAATGACCTGAGATGTGCATCACTAGACTATATGAAAAGAGACATAACAGTGTTATCTCTCCAAATATGTGTCACAGACAAGTTTGAGCCTTGCACTGAACAGCATTCTACATTCACCAAGGATGATGCCACTGTATGAACATAAAATTATGGATTTTAATAACTGGCTTAGTTTCTGGTGTCACTATAGGAGGCTCATTATCTATCAGCATGGGAGGATATAGTCAATAAACCACATTGCTTTGCCAAGGATGGGCTGCATCTGTCCACTCAAGGTTACTGGATATTGGCTAAAACTTTATCCACCCCTTACAGCCTTTTTAGGCAATTCCAAACAGACAAAACTGCCAACACAGTGAAAAAAATCTCCAAGCAACCTGTTAGTGCTACTGCTCAATGCTAGGAGCCTAAACAAAAAACTCCACACCCTTCAAGCCCTCTTCACTCTGGAGAATGTAGGCATGTAGGTCATGACTGAGACTTGCTTTAAAGCCATAAAAAGTACTCTAGCAGTTCAAGACTACAGTGGCTTCTACTCACTAGACCAACAGCTGCATAGACTAAGGCCAAAGGTAGAAGCGCCTCAATCTACGTTAGCAACTAACATACTTCCAGGTTGGTTAAACAGGATGCTACCATGGAGCTCATCCACATGCAAGTCACCATAGATAAGGTTCCTTTTCATATCATGGCTAGCTACAGATCACCATCTATGTACTACAATCTCAAGACTCTTACATAAACCTACTAGTGGCGAACATCATCCAACCAAATGCCGTACTCATAACTGACTTTAATTATTCCTCTATAGACTGGAAAACTTTCATTGCCTCAAAATCACAGGCATGTTTCCTGGACTTTATTAACACAAATACCCTGGAACAGATACTGAATTATCCAACCACAGGATCAAACATAGAGGCTCTCTTCCTTATCAATATGGAAGAGTGTTGACCCCATGTATCACATTTTTACTAGTGAGGTTGGATCACAAAGCTGTCTCCTTTGAAGTAAAAATCAACCTGGAAAACTCAGTTAAATGAGTAACAGGAGCTATTCTAAGGAAACGTTATCCTATTAAGTGACAAATTTATAAAAATTCAAGGCCCTACAGCTACCTATGCAGAATTATTCACAGAGCTCCTATAAATATGTGAATGGCTGCATTGATACTGCTGTACCTATCAGAAGTAAACCCAAAACAAACAATGAAACCCCCCCCCCAAGTAGAATCCTCACCTAAACAGGGTATATTATAAAAGAAAAAAAAAATGGCCAAAATCAGGAAAAGCAACCCTCTTATACAACTAAACAAGAATCTATGGGGTCTAATTAAGTCCAACAAGGCCAACTACAAGGTCAGGATAACCTCTCAGGTTTAGGACAATTGCAAGGCTTTCTTTAGCTATGTCCAGAACCTTAAAGGTAACACACAAAAGTGTACTGAACTGGTGGTGAATGGTATGACCTTCATCGATCAGGGTGATATATCAAATCTACTGGCTGATAAATTCAGCTCAAATGTCACCTACAATCCCCCCCAGATCCTCCAAGTGAAATCCCCTCCAACATACTTCCCCAACTATCGGCAGGGCCCAGGTGCTAGCAGCACTCGCTAAAGCCAAAAACACCACCTCCATGGGTCCTGACAACATCCCTGATTGCCTCCTGAACAGTCTAAAACATGACCCATCAGGAATACTTGAGACACTCTTCAGCTATAGTCTCAAAACAGGCTACACTCCAAATGAATGGAAGACGACCAGAACAGTCATTCTTCTCCACAAAGTGGACCGTCAACTGATCTAGGGAACCACAGACCCATCAGTCTAATGAGTCTAACATGCAAAGCCATGGAATGAATTATCATGGAAATGATAAACAAGAACATGGGCAACCTACAGACTTTGAACCCATCCCAGTTTACCTTTGCTAAGGGAAGGTAATGTCTACATAACTTGGTAGACTACTTTGAGAGGGTCACTAGGGCAATGGATGAGGGTAAAACATACATACTGTGTAACT
Organism: Protopterus annectens; assembly: GCF_019279795.1. Classification (NCBI taxonomy): domain Eukaryota; kingdom Metazoa; phylum Chordata; order Ceratodontiformes; family Protopteridae; genus Protopterus; species Protopterus annectens. The sequence continues at coordinate 416,884,812 of NC_056743.1, read as the reverse complement.
TGGCCTGGACAAGGCATTTAATACAATACCACACTCGGGTATCACTGACGGGTTCTCTGAGCTAGGCATAAATCCCTACACAAATTACTAGATTTCGTGCTGGCTCATAGACAGGATCCATGAAGTCAGGATCAGCAAGACGAACTCCATCAAGAGACCTGTCACTAGCACAGCCATGATCAAAATGTCAGAAAATGCATTATAATGTTTTTTGGGAAACTGTCAAACAAGTTAATTACTCCATTGATGAAACACCCCTAAGAGTCGACCCAGTACAAAGGGATCTGGAAATATATGTAGACAGCAATCTGGCCTTTGACCAACACGTAGTTAAGACAGTAAGAAAATCATTCTGTGTCTCCCAACTTACAGGTAAGGGTATGGCATGCAGTTCCAAGGAAGCTATAATAGCACTCTATTCGGGCCCTTATCAGACTTATCATTGACTATAGAGCCCCCTTTAGCATGTATTTAACCAGACACTTGCAATAGTTGGAAAGCTTACAAAGTTTTGTCACCAGGAGAATCTAGGGTATGAATACTCTGTCCTACACTGACCACCAAAAGGTTCTCTTTCTGTATTCAGTCTCCTACAGGTTGCTGAGAGGGGATCTTTGCCTGGCTTACAGGGCTTTCTCAGACTCGGCCGTGATGGATCTGTTGCACATGCACAAAACAAACACCACCAGGAACACTACATCCATGAATATGATCTTCACTTATGACATAAACAGAATGTTCTGTAGAGACAAATTTGCATCTCAGAGGATCCACGCACTATGGCATAGGCTCCCAATCCATTTAAAACAGAGTTCATCCCTGACCCTATTCAACCAAATCCTTGACAAATGGATTGGGAAGTTACCCCCACCCATCTGGCCCTCATGTCCTTTATGGACAGAGGCTGCCAATAAGAAAAGTATTATCCTAACTAACATCCCACCCACAAATCCCTTATTTATCTCCCTACTAACATGCCACTCCCCTGTATAGACTTGGCATTCAAATGGGTATGGTGTGCATGGCTAGGCTTGTACGGGCCCTAGTGGTCATTAGGCTGGTAACAAATTATGAATATTTTAGTTGCTGGGGTAAAAGCACTGCTCACAACATAATCAGCTGTTGGCTCAGTCTGCGTCACATTCACAGTAGTAGCAACAAAAATGTAACAAGTACAAGCAACAGTGCAACACAAAGCTAATATAAATAAGTCACAAAAAAGAAGCGATCTACAAACTTTACACCATGCTGATATTTACGTGTAACAAACAGAAAAGTGGAATGGGAGGAGTAAGCAAAGTAGTGAAGGGTAGGTTTAGCCCTGGAAACTTTAGAGGGTAAAACAAGGTGTTTAGAGAATACAGCAGGATATAAGTAATGGCAGAGATACAGACTCCATGCAGAAAGAGGGACTGAGAAAAATATAAGTTGTAAGATGACAACGAGCAAGAAAAAAGACAAGCTGTGTACATATTTACAAAAAGCAGAAACATTTTGTTAACCATTGAGTAGCAGTGTAAATGTGATGAAGGGTTAGAAAATGCACCTAGTGTACAGTAATGATTAAGTGATATGTCCTGCATTCTGGCATTTGCATCTGTATTGCTGAAACAAATACTGTTTGAGTTGGAGTCTGTACTTAGTGTTGTTAGTATCTTCTGTGTGATGTGAGGAAGGGACTGACGTAGTTTTGGAGCAAGTACAGAAAGACTACAATGAGAGCTATGTAGGTTAGTAGATGGAGGTTGGAGAGTAGGTCCTACTGTAGCCTGGCTTCTGAGGTTGTAGATTGTGGGGGTACTGATTAGTTTCATTGCATGTGGAGAAGGGGTATCCTGGTGGAATAATTTCAATAGTTGGAAGCCTGGATGGAGGTTGGGTCTTACTTGTACTGGCAGCCATTTTGCCTTGGATGAAATAGGTGGTGTTTGAGGCAAGGTGAATTGCTGATAAAGTGGCATATTTTATTAGATAAAGTATGTAGTGTTGATGTATTTTGGACAGTGAAGGTGCAGACAAGGGTAAGTCATACTCAAGTTGTGTGAGTACTTTCACAATGGCTGCACTAGCTGGTGATGAAAGGAAATGACATATTTTCTAAGCCTCAAAAAGGAGGCAGTGGATTTTAGATCTAAATTTTTGAATATATTCCTGAAAGTTAGGAGACTAGTCGAGCCACATGCATAAGTGTCTGAAAGAAGTGAAATAAGGAAGCTATGGAAAGTGTTTTCTTAGTACCGAAGAGCATAGCCTTGTTTTGGAGGGTAAAGAGAAGATTTCTGGAGGTGAGACAGTGGTTTATGTCCAGAAGGTCAGTTTATAGTTGGGTTTGATTTAAATGTTGTGCCTGGTTGGACCTGTAGTTAATCATGTCATCAGCATATAAGAGGAGGTGTAAGTGGGGTAGGTCAAAGGGGCAATTTATTTAAAAAAATGGAAAAGAGTATTGCAGCAAATATTAACCCCTGTGAAACCCTGAATGAGTGTAGGTAGTATGTTAGAGAGAGAAGTCAGTCTTCACAGTAAAGGATCTACTAATTGGGAAATCTTTGAGTCACGTGCAGCTTCATTGCTGATGCCAATGTCTAGGAAGTGGGCAAGTAATACTGAGTGGTCCACCAGGTCAAAGACTTTGGTCAGCTCAATGGAAGTGACATTGGTAAGACTTCCTTCATCCATGTTGGTGAGTATGTCAAGTTAGAGTCCAGAGAGTAGTCAGTGCGGTCAGTCCTGTCCAGCAGCCATGTTGCATGTTGGAGAGCAAATAATATTTTAACAGATATGAGATAAGTTGGCTGCGAATTATTTTTTCAAGTATTTTTATCAATGGCAGGAAGTATGGAAGTGGGTTGGTAGTGGCTGGTGGAGGACAATTTTGGATCTTTAGGAGCAAGTCTGATGAAGGCTGACTTGCAGATTCTGGGCACAGTGTTGGCTGTGAGGTTAAGGTTATAGGTATGTTTTAGGGGGGTGACAATATATTAAGATCTCTGTGATTTCCCGAGCCACATCTTGCCACTACATCTCTGACCTTTGGGATATGGTCTAGTAGGCAAGGCAAAACAGACTCCTACTGCAGACACAGTCTTTCCTTCCTGTTCACACTTGGTGAGTTCATCCTTTACCTTGGGCCCGAACAAGAACAAGCCATCATATTCACTACAGTGATAAAGAAACCAGGGGCACAAGCTTTGTGGTCCAGAGGGACAGTCAGGCATGTTATGTCCAAGTAATGAAATAATTTGCTTGGCAATGATTTTAGAAAAGTAGAATGGGGAAGGTACTCAAGGAGGCCTTTATTTGGGAAGGGGAGGAAAGAATATTGTGTGTGGAGGGGAGTTTGGAGAATTCTTTGATGAAGTCAGTAAGTGTGAAGATTCTGTCAAGATTGGTAATATGTCCTTGTGAGGAAAGTTTGTTGTAGAAGCTTTTCCACAGATGTAATTTAATTCACACTAGAATTACCTGGGAAAGTGTAGGATGGTGGTTTATTTAGATTTTGGATTGCTTAATAATATTATGTAAGTGGAAGTGTTTTCCATTTCTGGTTGAGGTATACTTTCCCAGTTTTCAAGGCTTTATCTCAGACCAGCATTAACCTTTTCAATTCTTTACTTAGCCATTCAGTGTTGGGATATTTTAAAATTCTGGAGACTGTGCAGAAGTGAGTATCCTAAAGAGTTAGAAGATGTTGAGAGAATTGATTGCCAACGATGTTGGGGCTAGTCAGGCAAAATATGGGTGACCAGTCCACAGTAAAGAGTTGGGCTTGCAGTCTGGAAAGCTTGTGGGGAGACTTGGGTCTGAATTAGACCATCTTTGGTGGGGAGTTGATTTTTTTAAGTTTTGTATGTGGAATGTTTTAGGGCAGTGGTCAGTGAGGGTGGGTGAGGAAAGAGAAGATGTTGGAAGGGTGGGAGGTTATAATGTGATCTAGCAGGGAGTGTTGAATTGTCTTGAGAATAGGTCTGGTTGGCTTAGTTACAAGGTGAAGTAGTTTTTCGTTAGGAAGATGTTCAGACGTCATACTTAATGGAGCTAGGAAAGTTAATGTTAAAGCATCAACAATAATTATGCGCCAATTAGGATTTGATATAGCTAGAATGATATGCAGCACAGCATTATATTTCATGTTTGTGGCAGGAGGTGAAGGTAAAGAAATACAATGTATGGGGTTGGGACTTGAATGTCAGTTTAGTGAGAATCCATTTTGGCTCATGAACAGCAGAGGGGTTGGACTGGATGACTACAGAAAAGTTGTGTGTGGATTTGTGTAGGAGTGTTATACCACCACTATTTTGGTACACGAGAAAGTATCAGAAGACAACAGAGTGAGTCCTCAGATAATGATTTTAGAACAAAGGGAATTGATCTGGCAATTACATTTGAATGCTACAATCTCATCTGGACTAAATGATAAAGTGTACATAAACGGCATTTTGAATTTGAGACAGAATTACGAATTAAAAAAAAAGGCTATTTAATATTGTGTGTGTGTGTGTGTGTGTGTGTGTGTGTGTGTGTGTGTGTGTGTGTGTGTGTGTGTGTGTGTGTGTATATATATATATATATATGTAAATAATAACATTCATATTTATATTATTGTTTGGAATGCATGGTCTAAAATCAGTATTGAATTATATTATACAGAAGTAATTTTACATATATACTATATATCAAAGCTACATTTATAATTTGAATACTTTAATAATTTCTTCTTGCATAATTTATCAAATTATTATTAAGATCAGGTGATTAGTTGAATTGTCATGTGACTAGCAACCATATAAAATTAGTGTTCTAGTTGAAATAAGCTTAAAATCTGAAGAAGTCTCATTCATTCTTGAGACAAATGCACTATAGCTATTTATTAATCATTTCACTAAATAAAGTCTTCAGTTTTAAATGATTCTGGACTTTTCATGTGCTATATGTGATTTTATTTTCTGATACCATCACCATTCCTAGATCCAAGGTGGAAGTCAAACTTGTAGTTGTAACCTGGGAAAAATTGTCAATGTGGTTGTGATTATTATAGAAACATGATTCCATAACAACAAATACATCAAGAAACTGGAAAGCTAGAAATGTCCTAATATGATATATCTTGTTACATATATTTTGGCATTGACTAGAGCACAGGTGAGAGTTAAGGTAAGGTGGCTGTTCATGAGGTCCTGTGTATGTCAGAAGGGGGTCATTATTGGAGATATTATAATTATGGCTAGAATGAGACGAAGTATTGAAATCTGGACAGTGAAATAGGAGTATGAGAAAGTGGAAAGAGGGAGGACAGCATGAGAAATGTTTTGTAGGAAACAATTACTGAAGGAGATGTAGTAGTATATTAGGATATTGGTGGTGTATAGATTGTTGCATTAAGTGGGTGGAGTTGTAGGGGATAGAATTATTTGCAGATATAGTTTTACCTAGGGTGGGTGTGCTGCGTATGGTGTTTCAGTGGTGAAGACAGCATATGTAAATTATAAATTTGATAGAAATGAGATTTATGTTTGTACCTTTAAGGGAGCAGTGTCTTGTGGTGATTAGTGAAAGGGGCATAAAAATTTATTCAGACTATGTATGCTCTTCCTAGCACTTCTTAGGTTACTTTCTGACTGTTTCTGACCGAAAGGTTTAGCCATAAGGTTAATCACTGCAACATTGCTGTCTTCACTGTGTCCAAAGTACACGTAGCTCATCTGTTCCTTAACATATAGACTTCTCTTCTTGGAAAAAGATGCCTTTGAATGTGCTAATAAACACCCTGGCCCACCAGAAGTCACTGATCCTCTTTCTTCTCTCAAAATGTCTTCTACATCCCTGTAAATAGATACATATCTTCTAGTCAATGTGTGCGTATATACTTTGAACCATCAGATCACTCACCATTTTTCCAGTTTCTTTACTCTGTCATTATGTTTACTGTGATACAAAATTTTACTTCTGTCCTATTAGCCTCCATTCATTCAGTGGGATTCAGACATGGCATGTAGTTAAAAAAAGGCAAACACAGTTAAACTATAGAGTCATACAAAGATAGTAGCAGAGTGCAGTAAAAAGTAATGTCAGTGTACAAGGTGTGCACACATTCATAAGTAAACAGCAAAAATAAGTAAATGCTGCAGTGCAGAGATACAAATGCAGCCACCCTATACTACACTATGCCTATTTAGAACAAACTGCAAAATCCTGAGACTGTAGAGCCAATACACATAAAACCAGTAAGTGACAATTTGGATCCTAGCTGGAATTTTAATTAATCAAAATAAGCACATAAGTAATTAGTATTTTGTAGGGAGGTTAGAACTCCCCTGTAACCCCACCATGCACCCACTATTTAGTTATTCTGACTCCAATGTTATACAACATCATAGAGATAATGACGTGTACGTGGCCATGGTCCCAGTGCTGGAGAGTGCAAAAGGACATGTCTCTTTGCAAAACACTGCATACTGATTCCATTTATTCTTAGGAGTTTACTCTCTCGGGACTTATTACTCATTCAACAGGAAATGTTCAAGATTTAGGTTTGCCTGTATTGTTCACACTGCTTTGTAGCTGCAGCATTTTGCAGTTCACTCTAAGAGATCACATTCAAGGTTTAGGTTTGCCTGTATTGTTCACACTGCTTTGTGGTTGCATCATTCTGCTCTTCACTCTAAGTGATCACGTTCAAGGTTTAGGTTTGCCTGTATTGTTCACACTGCTTTGTAGCTGCAGCATTCTGCAGTTCACTCTAAGAGATCACATTCAAGGTTTAGGTTTGCCTGTATTGTTCACACTGCTTTGTAGCTGCAGCATTTTGCAGTTCACTCTAAGAGATCACGTTCAAGTTTTAGGTTTGCCTGTATTGTTCACACTGCTTTGTAGCTGCAGCATTCTGCAGTTCACTCTAAGAGATCACATTCAAGGTTTAGGTTTGCCTGTATTGTTCACACTGCTTTGTGGTTGCGTCATTCTGCTCTTCACTCTAAGTGATCACGTTCAAGGTTTAGGTTTGCCTGTATTGTTCACACTGCTTTGTGGTTGCGTCATTCTGCACTTCACTCTAAGTGATCACGTTCAAGGTTTAGGTTTGCCTGTATTGTTCACACTGCTTTGTAGCTGCAGCATTTTGCAGTTCACTCTAAGAGATCACATTCAAGGTTTAGGTTTGCCTGTATTGTTCACACTGCTTTGTAGCTGCAGCATTTTGCAGTTCACTCTAAGAGATCACATTCAAGGTTTAGGTTTGCCTGTATTGTTCACACTGCTTTGTAGCTGCAGCATTCTGCAGTTCACTCTAAGAGATCACATTCAAGGTTTAGGTTTGCCTGTATTGTTCACACTGCTTTGTAGCTGCAGCATTTTGCAGTTCACTCTAAGAGATCACATTCAAGGTTTAGGTTTGCCTGTATTGTTCACACTGCTTTGTGGTTGCGTCATTCTGCACTTCACTCTAAGTGATCACGTTCAAGGTTTAGGTTTGCCTGTATTGTTCACACTGCTTTGTGGTTGCGTCATTCTGCACTTCACTCTAAGTGATCATGTTCAAGATTTAGGTTTGCCTGTATTGTTCACACTGCTTTGTAGCTGCAGCATTTTGCAGTTCACTCTAAGAGATCACATTCAAGGTTTAGGTTTGCCTGTATTGTTCACACTGCTTTGTAGCTGCAGCATTTTGCAGTTCACTCTAAGAGATCACATTCAAGGTTTAGGTTTGCCTGTATTGTTCACACTGCTTTGTGGTTGCGTCATTCTGCACTTCACTCTAAGTGATCACGTTCAAGGTTTAGGTTTGCCTGTATTGTTCACACTGCTTTGTGGTTGCGTCATTCTGCACTTCACTCTAAGTGATCACGTTCAAGGTTTAGGTTTGCCTGTATTGTTCACACTGCTTTGTGGTTGCAGCATTCTGCAGTTCACTCTAAGTGATCAGGTTCAAGGTTTAGGTTTGTCTGTATTGTTCACACTGCTTTGTGGTTGCATCATTCTGCACTTCACTCTAAGTGATCACGTTCAAGGTTTAGGTTTGCCTGTATTGTTCACACTGCTTTGTGGCTGCAGCATTCTGCAGTTCACTCTAAGTGATCACATTCTGCTGTTGTACTGCTGAGATGCAGCACCGCAGTTCACATTCTGTATAACATACCATACTGTAAAGTTCAAGTTGTTGTGAAAACTGTGGAGCAATAGTACAAAGAAATGATAATGTAACTGCAAGCAGGAACGCAGCATAAAAGGTAAGTGCAGCACTCATATAGTTATAGATCAGAAGAAGGCCATTACTGATGTTCATCATAAAAGGTAAGTGCAGCACTCATATAGTTATAGATCGGAAGAAGGCCATTACTCATATAGTTATAGATCGAAGAAGGCAATTACTGATGTTCATCATAAAAGGTAAGTGCAGCACTCATATAGTTATAGATCGAAGAAGGCAATTACTGATGTTCATCATAAAAGGTAAGTGCAGCACTCATATAGTTATAGATTGAAGAAGGCCATTACTGATGTTCATCATAAAAGGTAAGTGCAGCACTCATATAGTTATAGATCGAAGAAGGCCATTACTGATGTTCATCATAAAAGGTAAGTGCAGCACTCATATAGTTATAGATCGAAGAAGGCCATTACTGATGTTCATCATAAAAGGTAAGTGCAGCACTCATATAGTTATAGATCGAAGAAGGCCATTACTGATGTTCATCATAAAAGGTAAGTGCAGCACTCATATAGTTATAGATCAGAAGAAGGCCATTACTGATGTTCATCATAAAAGGTAAGTGCAGCACTCATATAGTTATAGATCGAAGAAGGCCATTACTGATGTTCATCATAAAAGGTAAGGTCCACATGGGTACTACCACAGGACATAGAAGAGTACAGGCACGCAAGAAATGACACTGGACATAATGCAGTTACCTGACACTAGGCAACAGAGAAACAGAAGAAAGGTTGTGTGTTCATCTGCTTATCCTTTAATAACTCTGCTATATATATCAGGCCATCCAGAAGTGACACAAAGTCCACAGTGTACAGCAGTACAACAAACTACAGGAAGCTTCCAGTGGTCATTAGGGCATATGATGGATATCTCAAAGAACTTAGCCTTAAAGGTTATGAAGCCATTTTCAGAGTGTTGTCAAAGCACCCGATAAACATGTAATCAGTCTTCTCTGACATACCATGACAAGCTTCCACAGTGCAATATGACTTCAAGCTATGACAGGGAAATCTGACTGCAAACAAAAAGTGATAATGGTCCTGGCACATCAAGACAGAATAGCCTGATCAAGTCATTATAAAATCTTTATAAAGGAATAATATGAAGCGGACAAATAAAGTTTGCATGAAAAGTAACAAGACCTGTTATTTTACAAAAAAAAAAATTGGGAGGAGAGACATAAGCTAAAAAACATAAACTACAGGAAGAGTAACAGGACAGAAAATATACTCGTGTAGGTATATTTCAATTTGCTGGAAGAAAAAAATACATGTTATGTCATCCTCAAAGGCCAAAGATAGCCTACCATGTGTTCAGTAGACGATGGAACTAGCTTTGAAGAGGATGATAATGTGAAGCAGCAGCAGGCCCAGGTGCCATGTACAACCATAATGTAAGCATGTCAGTCACTCTACTGCTCAGAGCACCAACCATCCTGTATATAATCACTTGCTAACTATCCTGAATATAATCACTTGCTAACCATCCTGTATATAATCACTTGCTAACTATCCTGAATATAATCACTTGCTAACCATCCTATATATAATCACTTGCTAACCATCCTATATATAATCACTTGCTAACTATCCTATATATAATCACTTGCTAACTGGTGTGTGGAAAGTTAGGCCATTAGCAGCAGCCCTTTACTTTTCTACTTGTAAATCTTCTCTGTGCATATAATACAGACTATTTAACACTCAGGAGACAGCCGATTGATCAAACGCAATTCAAAAGCCACAAATTTTGGCGAGAAAATGTGGAAACAGCTTTTACAGACAGTGGAGTTTTTCCTTTTTTCCACTGTTGTGTAACACTGAAGCAGGTATATATAAATTTGAGAGGGGGGGGGGGGGCAGAGGGAACTTGCCACCCTACAAAAAAAGAATTCTCTCTGATATTCTGTGAAAGTTATTTTGGCATAACATTTTGCTGAACTGACTTTGCCTGAAATTGTACTTGATAGACTGACATCCTTTCAAGTATTCCTCACATTTCCTGACCATCTGATCTGCCTATTTACTTTTCTTTAAATTTAATATATAAATTAAAGTATGTTCACTAAATAAATTCAACCGCAAAGAAGGTATGTGTTTGTGATATTGCTGTTTCCAATGGCAGAATGTAGTACTGTATAAGTTCTGAACATATTGGCCAATTTAACATCTGCCTGAGTAAACAATAGAGATGTGCCTGACAGCCAGAATAATATACAGAGATGATCAGTATCCATCAAGAAACGTGCAATACAACCGTGTTTCTTAGTTTGCATTCAAAGCAATGTGACATACAATATTGTTTCATTTCAGTGCTCTGTTTTTATTTAATAAACGTTTATGTTTATGTTTAGTCTCCAGATGAAGGCTATATTTAATTTTAACTATAAAAGTTGTTTCTAATGGAAGACCTCCATAATTGTATCAATCTATACGGCCACCTCAGAAAATGCCAAACTGTGGTAATTTAAGAGTTGTTTGCTGCAGGAATATCTCTTTGAAACAGAAATGCTCAGTAACCCTAACCTGTACATGCAGATTAATCCTGCCTTCTCTTACGGTTACATAGAAAGTACTTTGTTTTGTTATTCTGCTTTATTTGAATTTATTCTCAGTAGCAGCTCTATGTCAAAAAGAATTCTGAAAGTGCAAGTAGTTTTATTTTGGAAGCACAATACCCTACTGATGTCAAATCCCCAATGATGTGATGAAGACCGCAAGCCAAGCTCGTGAAAGCTTTCTTCTGCCACTAGGTGTTGTTGTTTCTTTCGGCTTTTCCCGGTAAGGGGTCGCCACAGCGGAACTCCGGTCCGCTAATGATTGGCAGTAGAGTTTTATGTGCCGAGTTGCCAGCAATGACGCACAACCTTCAACGAAGGTACGCCCATTCACGCATGTCTCCACACAGAAGACGCTTTAGCTGAGAATCGAACAGGGCAACGTCTTACTGTGAGGCGACAACGCTACCGCAGCACCACCACCGCAGTTCTTCTGCCATTAGGTGTACTGGTTTAATTTTGTTTGCTTTATTACTGCTGATAAGAATGTTACTGTGTTTTTTTAGTAATAGTTGATAATCGCTAATGAATCTCATTGCACATTATATTGTTTGTATGTGCAGCACAAACATCAGGAAGCCACAGAAAAAACAAGGAAGAGATTTTTTATTTTAGATAGCAGTTGAATTATGTCCTGTTTTCAAGCCATTATAGTACTACAATCTCACAGAAAATAATGAATATTCCAGAAATTACAAGAGACCGACTTCTTAAAGTACAGTATAGTTATTTATAATATACAGAATGTTTAAATATTTTAGGGAACATTGCAAAATGAACTTTGGTATACTAAATTACTGAAGTTTTTAGTCAATCTCAGGATCTCTGCGTCATTCAGTAGCCAGAGTACCTCCTCTGCCTTTTCCTCCCATGCACGTATTCAGACTACTTCTGACCATACTGTTGCAACATTTGTGTCAAAGCCCATTCCAAAATGTGCAATTCATGAATTACCAATCTCTTTTTTAGTCATATTACTGTTCAATATCACTCATACATCAGCAGATCTTGTATTAAGAAACTGTCTTGCAGTGTAAGAGTAATCACTTAAGAAGAGATCATAACTGGACTCAAAAACTACAGATAATCTCCTTAAGCAATCTAAATCAACGAGTCTCTTCTGTTTAGCCTCTCTTTTCTTTTGTACAGTGTATGTCGATTGTCTTTGCTTGCTCAAAACATTTAGTCTGATATGACCCAGATTAAGCACCATATTTACAATGGTCTAATAAGGGAGTTAGGTAATGGGAAATATAGAGTTGCTTTCCTATATATGATTCCTATTAGCAACAAATACGATATTCCAAAACACTTGCTAACTGTAGTTAACCATGTCAAAAATTAGATTTTTGTTCATTATTTTTCAAGTAAAGCAGCTATGTCTTAAATTGCAAGCTATTAGTTTATTTACTAAATAGCCTTAATACACACTCACTAATCGTTTAGAAAATAAACAGTTGGAATAATACAATTTTTAACATTAAATTCCTAAGTGATTCAGTGATTCAGTACCCTTCTTGGAGGTTATAATCACTACTCACATACCAGGGGTAATTATACTCACAGTTTTCCAACAATCAGCGTATTTAGGTGCTGAAATTTGATCTGTAGTTGGAAAGTCAGATATAAAATAGCCAAATAGTTGATTTGGGGTCTAAGCAGGAGTAGCCGTGATCAGCACGTAATAAGTTATTATTGAGTCTATGGAAAATCTTTGCATTGCTTGAGATGGAACAAGATGGCACTGAGTTTAACTGTTAATGCTGGTGCCAGATTTTGTAGATTACTTTTATGTAGTATTTTATGAATGTTAACAGAAGATTAGCACATTACTGTAGCAGGAGCCTGTACTCCTGATGATGATGCAGGGGAAAAGGCAGAATTAAACAGCAGAGCCTGTTAGATAATATTTGTAAGAGACTTACATTTTCTCTAAAGAACAGGCAAGATGTGGAAAATCATATTCTAGTTGTGGATGCAGGATATTTTTAATTACTGATGCACTGTCTTCATGGGTAAACAAGTGAGAGATTATAAAATTATGTAAGTAAACTTACCAAAAGAACATAGCATAGTTGTGCATGTACTTACCATAACAATAGATGTTTGAATGACCACTGCTGCAGGGTGTGAACATGTAGTTTTTTTCTTTTCCTAGTAATGTCCTCTCAGGGTTTAGCCTCCCTTTTTGAGTTTGCATGAAAGCTCTGAAAGGCTTGGTGCCCAAACCTGTCGTTTTAGTCATCTCAGCTCGAGCTAACAGTTTGGGTGAATGGAAACTGCCCTGAAGCTTTGGAAGCTGTCTGGGTGTTATATCCTTAGCAGGATATAACCTATATAGTTTAGACTACTCAAGCACTAATCAATATGAAGAGAATCAGCAGGGGTGACAAAGAATTACCCTCAAATATCCCCTTTGGAGTCTTAGCCCTGGGATAATAAGTCACTCTTTATCAGTTATCAGCTTATCAGTTATACAGTTATTTATCAGTTATAAAGTTATTTATCAGTTATACAGTTATTTATCAGTTATACGGTTATTTATCAGTTATAAAGTTATTCATCAGTTATACATTTATTTATCAGTTATAAAGTTATTTATCAGTTACAAAGTTATTTTGTTTATCAGTTGTAAAGTGGTTTGCCACTGTGTCATAATGGCTGCTATGTAATTTATCAGCCTAGGGTGTATTTTACACACATGTAAGCATTCCGTAATCCATAAATATGGAATGCTATCAAATTCTTTTTTGTAATCTTTCCATGTCATTCTTAGATTCCACCTTTTTACAGCCTTCTGTTATGGCTTTATTTAATAACTGGTGATCCTTTGCTCCATATGAATTTTCTATAATTGTCTTACTTTTCTATTGACAAAGGATCATAGGCAAATACTAGGTTAACAACCACTAGGGGCCTTATAAGCCTAGCTGTGCAACCCAAATGTGACCTACAAATCTGATTTATATTGGAGTTATAGGGGGCGATTTACTGACTGCCACTGTCCATCAGAGATACAGGAGCCAGCCGGGGTGAATTTCTGATTACCCATCCATTTGTCCAAGCTGAGCTTAAATAGGAATTGGGATGATCTCTGCTTCACATGGATGGGAAGCCTGTTTTAGAAAATGGGAATTCCTTGTGAAACATATCTGTCTGTCCAACATGTCCTATTTATATTCTAACCAAAATTTAAATATTTAATCCAGTAAAACTGATGCTGTTTGTTTTGTGGATGTAGAAAAGATTAATTCAAACAGGGTCCATGGATGCCTTGTATGAATTTTTTTCTGAGTATAAACTCTTGAATGCACCTCTTCTGGTATACAATTTTTATAATGGCAGAAGGTATGTTGGTCGCCTACATTTCTTAGACCGATGTACATGTTTAATTTTAAGGAAGAATATGATTTTTCCTTTTAGTAGCCACATTTGCATCCATTCAGGATGTTCAGATTAATAATTTTTACTCAAGGCTAAATCATTATCCAAAATGTTAATGCTTTAAGCCAGAAGTTAGGTACTGTAAATGGACCTAAGGTGTCTTTCTTAATTTTGTCTCAATTCCTGTAAATGTTATTTCATTGCACTGCATAACCTCTCTATCAGAAAGTCTTGCTGCTTCTTTTAACCCTTCTGTCCATTCAACATTTTTATTATACTCAACAGGATCTTCATAAATGCTTCTCCAAAATGTATTGATTTCTTGGCAGTATTAGTATTATCATTTTTTTGTCTTTCCTAGCTCTCTGTAAAACTTTTTTGTCACCAATGAATTGCTTGTTTTATAATTTTCCTTTGTACTTTTCTGTATGCCCTCTGTTTTTTTCTTTTTTAGAATTGTTGATTATGCATTCCCTTCTACTTATGATAATTTTTGCCTTAGTTGTTTTATGTATATAGATGATGATATAGATACAAATAGATAGATAGATATAAGTGTGTGTGTGTGTGTGTGTGTGTGTGTGTGTGTGTGTGTGTGTGTGTTTTATTCAAGTTTTCCATGGTGGCATTCTGCTTTTTCCCCTCTCGATTCCTTGTTTCTCTGCATTTTTGTGGCATTACTATATCTGTTTTGTTTAACTGCACAATAATATATTGTATTTGTCTCTGATACATCACACACATTTTCTTGTCGTAATTACTATGTTCATCTGTTTTTATCACTTTTCTAGCACTTTGGGTCTTATTAACTTTCTATAGCCTCTTTCTCTCATTTATCTTGATATACCTAACCATTTATATTAAATCAAACAGGTCTTCTCTCAGATTATTCCCTTCTTGTCTGAGAGTGTTCTCTTTGTTCTCTGTTTCTTGTCCTTTCCATTGCTGTGCAGTCCTAACTGGAATTTCACTTAAGTCTCCTGTGGCATATCCTTTATACAAGTGTCCTTTTCTGTCTGTTGCATCATTTACTGGTTTTCTGGGGATTCATTGACTTATTATGTTATAATATTCCATACATCACAGTCTCCACACAAAACAGTTCTTCGTTTCTCAAGTGGTCTATCACTTCAATATCTATTGACAGATATGCAAATAATTTATATTATGCTAATAAAAAAGTTGAATTCTTAAAGATACATCCTTCTACATTACAACAAAAGCACATTCAACAAAATCATCAGGGCTGCTGATGAGTAAAAGACCACTTTTTAAAGTAATGAGAATTAAGGTTAACAAAAAGTGACTTTACAAATATGTCAGTTCAAAGAGAACGACAGAACAGTCAATAGGATCATTAAAGATGAATGCAGTTATACAAACCACAAGAGCTGGCTGATGCATTTAACACCTATTGCACATCATTCGATAAACAATCATACTTCACAACTGTATTTTATACTTCACAACTGTATTTCAATAAGGAATGTATTTATTAAATGACATAAATTGTTCCTGCTTTGAACTTCTTGAAATAAGAAACTGTTTGAAAGCTAAGAGAAGAACTAGCAGTATGGTGCCTGACTCTATCAGCAGAGTGTTTGTAAAACTACTAGAAAAACTAGTTCTTTCATTATATTCTATTATAGTTTACATTTTAATACTTTATTGAAGTTCTGTTACATATCACCTGAATGGAATACATCTTTGCTTGTTACAATCTATAAAGAAAACATGAGCTGAGTATTTAATTGTAGACCCTAAGTTTAATTCCATAATTAGTGTGACTTCCCCCCTCTGGGCCAGTAATCAAGCAGTCTCAATCCTCACCACTGGTGGGGGAAGTTCACTTAGTACAAAAATGGATGCACACAGTATTTTCAAATGCAGATCTCTGCACCAAGCACAATTTCCCTTAAGAGCACACAGGGAGCACACTCTAGACCTGGAGCTGGCTTTTCCTCTCCAGGCCCCAAATAAGACTTCATCTTTTTCTCTGCAGAAAACAGTGCTCTGTGTCCCTGTTCCAAGTAGCTGACACACACACACACACACACACACACACACACACACACACACACACACACACACACACACACACACACACGTGCGCGTGCTCGTGCATTCACAAATTTGGGAAAAGCTAGCACAAATTTACCTGCTATACCACCTTCACCCACACTATAAAGTAGATTAACTGCCACCAGCCAGCCACTTTAAGGCTCTTACCACGGTACAGGATTACTCTTAGTGAAATTAATACTATAAAAATGGTAATGTTAACCAAGCAGCAAGACTTTTAGGAGCATGAAGCCAACTGTGCCACCAAATAAATGCAATTACTCTCAGAGGTTAAACTGTTTTCTAAAAGACCAGCCACAATGAAGGTATGGATATATTTAATAATAAATAGTAAAATAGAAAACATGAAACTACTGAATATATATTTACAATAAACACCAAAGTTTCAATTCACAGGGAATATAAAAAAAAAAACACAGCTGGAAAGACTCAGACAGATACAGAAAAAAACAGTTTTAGCTAATTACACTGTTTTCATAACTGACTGAAGAATTACAGTTCCCAAGTTAAGTTACTTACAAAATCAAGGCAAAATGAAGTGGATGAGTGTCTTTGTTGTCAGGTTACCAAAAATAAGTGCTGAGTGTCTGTCACATCCCTCACTAATATCAAAATACAATTTCAGTGCTGGCTGCAGAATTACATCACATTTGATCACTTGATTCTGTGGTTTCCACACTACCCCCCCTGACTAGAAGCTGAGCTAGGATCTAGCACAGATGTGTGACAATATACACCTAGACCTTTGCTAAGGCATCTGTAGACTGCAAAATAATTCCAACCTTTTCATCCTTCCTGCAGAAACTAACCAGCAGTTATCTGGCACCTTAGGGTAGCAATTAGTTCACCACTAAGGACAATAAAAGCAGGATCCCAGGCCAGGAATTGCATCTCTGGCTGCATTCAGGCCCGTGAGATAAAATCTTTACAGCCTAAACCAAGTCATTTCATTTCTGGCTATTTTTCTTAAGGTAAACTGGGCTGAGCTTAACCCCTTCCTTCCAGAATCCTCTGTTAACATATATAGAATCACAGGAAGTTACTAGGCTAATGGCCATGGGGTCCTTACAAGCCTAGCCAAGAGATATTATCCCCAAAAATAAACCTCAGTCAGCACCTGTCACACCTGTCAATGAGGGACACAGGTGAAATCCCTGAGATGAATTTGTGGTTTTCTATCCACTCATCAAGGTTGCACTTGCAGAGGGTCAGCGAGGTGCTCTGTTTGATGTGTATGGGAAGTCTAATCCAGAGACGGGGCAGCCTTTGGGAGACAAACCTGTCTCTCCAGCAGGTTTTGTTAATGTCTCATATTAGGTTCAGGCCTTTTGAGTGGATAGTGCATGAGGAGTTAGGATATGGAGCATCACTAGTAGGGCAGGGTCAGAGATTGCCTTGTAGGTGAGCTACACCAATAGTTAAGAGCAACACAGTCTGACATATATGTATATTTCTTTTAATGTCCAGCAGGACCCACTTTTGATACATTTTTAACACAAACAACTTTACAAATACATTTTAACATGAGTATCTGTACTAATCAGTTTGCTATACAAATGACAAAGTTCTTTAGAAAACTCCAGTTAGCTATAATGGCATGTGTTACACATGCACTTCCCTACTGTCTCTGGCACAGCTGGCACTACCTCACATTATTACAATTAGAAAGCATTTTTAATGTTGCCTCTTAAATACGTTAACTCAACAAAAGATATACCATAAGTCTATGTATATCTCTCTGCATGGGTTCATAATGAGAAGTTATGTACCTACCATAACGTTCCATGTTAGTTGTCTTCTCTCGCCTTCTTTCTTGCTTGATGGGTTCGGAGCCAATCCTCGGCTCCGACTCGGCACTTTGCTAAGCTCGAGAGTCACTTTTACCAGCTCGAGACAGCCCCATATCCCATGATGCAAGACGGTAAGTACCCAGATCTCGTTTGGTACCTATAGGCAATAACACCTAGCATAAAAAACTTTCCAGAAGGAAAGAAAGGCAAAAAGCCTAAAGGATGGGCTATAAGGAAGACCAGACAACTAGCTGGTCTTAAGAAGCAATCTTCCATATAGGGAGAAAAAGGTCTGTCCAGGCCAGGGGGCAGGAGGGAGGGTCGCAAGAAAGAAGGCGAGAGAAGACAACTAACATGGAACGTTATGGTAGGTACATAACTTCTCAATGTTAAGTTGTCAATCTCGCCTTCATTCTTGCTTGATGGGACCACGTCCCTAGCACCTCTATCCTGGGTGGCTCAATGGAACAGACTCTTGAGAACTGTAGAGCCAAAACTGGCTCTATCCCTGGAGGCCAAATCCAATTTGTAATGAGAAACAAATGTATGAGGAGTGGCCCAAGTGGCTGCTGCACAAATAGTGTCTAATGGAAGTCTAGCCTGAAAAGCTGTGGAAGTGGCTAAGCTTCTGGTTGAATGCGCTTTTGGTTTTGAGCACAGCTGTTTTCCCCTGAGTTGATAGATTTCGGAGATGGTGGAAGAAAGCCATCTAGATAAGGTCACTTTGGAGACAGGAAGGCCTTTCTTATTTTCAGCATAAGAAAGAAAGAGCTGATCGGATTTCCTGAATTGTTTTGTTCTGTCCAAATAATATCTGAGTTGGCGGTGAACATCAAGATAATGTAATTTTTGTTCCGATCTGTTTGAGTAATTAGGGAAAAATACAGGGAGGTCAATAGATTGGTTCAAATTATTTTTCGAGGCCACCTTAGGCAAAAAGGTTGGATTAGTTCTCAAGGATACCTTGTCTTTGTGGAAGACCAAATAAGGGGGACAAACAGAGAGAGCATGAAGTTCTGACACTCTCCTTGCCGAGGTAATAGCAACAAGGAAGAGTGTTTTCCATGAAAGAAACTTCAGGGAACATGAAACAGCTGTCTCGAAGGGAGGAAGAATCAAGGATGTTAGCACTAGATTTAGGTCCCATTGAGGAGGAGGACTCCTGACTGGAGGTTTAAGGAGAAAAATTCCTTTTAGAAAGGCTCTACAAAGCCTGTGGGACATAAAGTTGTGATCTGCAAACCCGACATGAAAGTTCGAGATAGCAGCCAACTGAACTTTGACCGTGGAAGATGAAGAGCCCGAGTGAAAGATTTCCGCTAAGAAATCCAAAACTGCATGAACAGGGGCAGTAAAGGGATCTATATTTTTAGCTTTTGCCCAACAAGAGAAGCGTTTCCACTTGCTGGTATAAATCCTTCTAGTAGAGGATTTAAGGGAAGCCACTATGATATCCCTAACAGGATTAGAGATCATAAGAAGCCTGGCTAAGGAAGGAAATGGAGCAACCAAGCTGTGAGGTTGAGAGAAGGAATAGACTGATGCAGCTGACCCGATTGGTGAATCAGAAGGTCTGGCACTGGGTCCAGACGCCACGGCTGCACCAATAGGTGATGATGGAGGAACAGAAACCAAATTTGTCGAGGCCAATAGGGAGCAATGAGAATCATTTTGGCTCTCAAAACAGTGGCTTTCTGGAGTACTTGTGGAATCAACGGAAAGGGAGGAAAGGCATAAAGAAGTCCCTGGGGCCAATCCTGGGTTAGAGCGTCTCTGGGGGGATGGCCTGGCAGTGGGAAGAGAGAAAAGAAATCTGGGCATTTGCTGTTTTGGGGAGTAGCAAAAAGATCGCAACATGGGCGGCCCCATACTAGAAAAATCTCCTCCACTATAGATTGTTTGAGAGACCACTCGCGAGGCATGAGAATAGCTCTGCTCAATCTGTCCGCTAGAATGTTGGTTTTCCCAGGAATGTGCATTGCTACCAGAAACTGATTAGAGGAGATCGCCCATTGCCAAAGTCTGAGAGCTTCTCGACACAAGGGGTAGGACTTGGTTCCGCCCTGTTTGTTGATATACCATACTACAGACATGTTGTCTGTGTGAACTGCAATTGTTCCCAAGGGAAGAAAGTCGTTGAGGGCTTGCAACGTTAAAAGCACTGCTCTCATCTCTATGACATTTATGTGCAGGTGGTATTCGAACGGTTGCCACGTCCCATGAACCATCCTGTCCTGATAATGACCCCCCCACCCGATCAGGGAGGCGTCCGTAGTGACTGTGGCTACCGGGGCCGGGAATACAAAGGGTCTGCCCTGATGAATCTGGGGAGAGGAAATCCACCATGATAGATGATTCTTGCAAATTTGTGTCACCAGGATTTGGTGACGCATGGGAAGTTGTTGGTAAGACCACTGGGTGAATAACATCCATTGAAGAAGACGCATGTAGAAGCGGGCTAAAGGAAGAAGGGTAATGGCCGCAGCCATGAGGCCCAACACCTTCAGAACCATTCTGGCTTGCACCTTTTTGCTGGCAAGGATGATCCGCACGTGACTTTGGATATCTGAGATTCTTTGGTCTGTGAAGGTTGCTGACATCCGAACAGTGTTTAAGTTTGCGCCTATGAAAGTAATAGACTGGCAGGGCAATAAGGAGGATTTTTCGTAGTTGATCGAAATTCCTAATTGAGTGCAGAGATTTAGGGTGTAATCCCTGGCTTGGAGAATTTGATGCCTGGTGGTGGCTGAAAGGAGCCAGTCGTCGAGATACGGAAACACCTGGAATCCTTGACGTCTCAGGTGAGCCGTGACCACTGCCATACATTTGGTGAACACTCTGGGGCTGTAGTGAGACCAAAGGGCAGGGCTCTGAATTGAAAATGACTGGACCCCAGCCGAAAGCGGAGAAACCTTCTGGAGCGTCTGTGAATTTTTATGTGATAGTACGCGTCCTGAAGGTCTATTGAGCACATCCAGTTGTCCTTGTCTAGGAAGGGCAAAATTGATTGAAGTGTGACCATTCGAATCTTGTCTTTCTCACAGACTTGTTGAGTCTGCTGAGATCAATATTGGTCTCCAGTCTCCCGTCTTTTGGGGACCAAAAGAATCTTGAGTAGATTCCGGGCTCTGAATGGTCTGTTGTAACTGGCTGAATGGCCCTTTTTTGTAGAAGCTTTGATACTTCTAACTTTGCAATTTCCCTTAGACCGGGTGGCACATCTGGAAGGGAATTTTTGTGAGTGAAAGGACTTTCCTCGAAAGGAATCTTGTAACCCTCGGATATGATCGACTGTACCCATCTGTCTTGAGAGAGGGAACGCCAGGCTTCTGGGTACAGCGATAGTCTTCCCCTGACTGCCTCCAAGAATGGACAGCCGGGCAACATCTCAGGGATGCTGGAAGGGCTTGTCAGAGAGAGGCTCTCTGCTTCCCTGGTTTTGTGGACCCCCTCTGCCTCTAGAGTGGCGTCTGTTATTATTACCCCCTCTGCCTCTAGGGGTAAACTGACCACGTGCGTCTGGCGTGACTCCCTGGGATTTACGGAACCACATTTTTCCGCCCTTCTGACCTTTGGGGTAAGGTCTAGAGGGGGTAGAAAAACGGACCCCTACGGCAGAAAGAGTCTTGCCGTCCTGCTCACACCTGGTCAATGTATCCTTCACTTGAGGGCCAAACAATGCTGACCCATCAAAGGGAGAATTCGTGAAGGACACCTTAAAGGGATCTGCAAAATTACAGAGCCGCATCCAGGATTGACGTCTAAGAGCCACTCCTGTACCCGCGGCTCTACTCGCTCCATCTGTTGCATACAAGATCAGTCTCATGGAGGAGTTAGCTATAGAATTAAGGATTCCTAGCTGAGAAGCAATCTTTTCTTGAGCCCCTGCAGCCGTAGGATCCTGCACTACTTCACCTAGTTCTTTAAGGATGTCCCTTTGGAGTCTGGTGAAGTGACATAAATAGTTCAGCGAACGCATGGCAAAGGTCACTGAGGAGAACATCCGCTTACCATACCTATCCATGGTCCTAGAATCCTTATTAGGAGGATGGACTGGTATGGAAGGATCTGCAAGTTCCTTCTTAGTGGCGGCCGCCACCACCATGGCATCAACAGGGACACCTTTTGTAAGGAATTGCTTTTCAGAAGGGGCTGTAATAAATTTAGACGGCCTCCTAGGAACTGGCTCTACAGAATCAGGAGCAGCCCAAGCCTTTCGAGCAATAACCTCCATAAGGGGGTCGAAAGGTGGAGACACCCAGGAGGTGGAGGGTCGAGATCCAAACGCCTCTAGGTATACCGACTCATCCTCGGAGGGATTTATGGAAGGCCAGTTTCCCCTCTGTTTTAGGAGTTCTAGGATGTCTGAAAAGGAGACATCCTCAGAGGGGGATCTTGGGGATCCCTCCGACTCATCTAAGTCAGTATCTGAAGTGGTAGACTCAGGGAGTCCAGGTGTTTCCTCTTACAAGTCCTCTTGCGCGGAGGATCTCCTGACTGGTCAGGAGAATCCTCGGAAGAGGGGGTTCTTCCCAGTGGGGAAACCTGAGGCGGTGGATCTCTAGGTCCGGGAGCAAGAGAGATGGAAGAGATATCGACAGGCACTGTAGAGGGAGGAGCTAAGGGAATAGACTGCTGACTGAGCCCAGTGGCCAGCACACTCTTCATAACCTCGAAGGCCCCCCTCCCAGGGAGATCCGAGAGAACCCGTTCCGAAGAAACTGGGACTCCTGGGCCCACCGAAAGGGAAGGCTCCGAGGCAGATGTCGGAGCCAAGCTCACCAAGGCCGAAGCTCCAAGGGGAAGAGTGGGGTCGGACAAGGGTCCGATGCCACTCACCCCCTCGGAGGAGACCAGGGAAGCCCGACCACCGAATCCCTCCAAGGAAGGTCTCGAGGAGGAGATAAGAGTAGATGCTGAAGGTGCAGAAGGAGGGGGTATCTGCCCCTCAGCCATAGCCGTAACTATTCCCGTAGACTCCAGCTCCAAACTCTGTTGTAGAGTCGAAGGAGGAACTTGAAGGGGGTGTGGACTAATAGTCGTCTGTTGAGATGGACTATGAAGCATCTGGGCCAGTGCCTGTGATTTTAATAATCTGCTTACCACCCTCTCTAAATCATGGTCAGATAACCTGGACGACCTAGATGATCGGCTCCGATGGCTCCGTTCCGAAAGAAGAGGTGAGGCCGGAGCCGACAGAATCGGTTCCAAAGAGGGGGACCTGGACCTCTTCCTCGAAGGAACCATCGGAGCCGACAAACCCACTGATCCAGTCGGAGCCAATAACTTTTCGGCTCCGAGAGAAGATCTAGATGCATCGGCTCCAGCCGGAGCCGATGCAGGCATCGACATAGCAGTGTCGGAGCCGGTCGGCGCCGACACCGAAGCCTGGGCCACATGGTGGTCGGAGCCAGTACTAGGAACCGACACCAAAGTGACCATAGAAGTATCAGCACCGATAGCCATCGGTGCCGAAGATTTAGCCAAGGTCGGATCGACTCCGACAAAGTCGGAGTCAAGGCCGAAGGCTTTGGTACAGAAGCCTGGGCCTTAGTCTTGGAAGGCTTTCCCGGAGCCGATTTGGCCGGGGAGCCCTCCGGTTTAAGGAGTCCCCTTAAAATGAGCTTGTTTCTCCTTTCCTGCAGGACTCTCTGGCTAAAAGAGTGACATATTGCACAGGAGTCCTGCAGGTGGAGAGGTCCCAGGCAGTATAAACAAGAAGTGTGACCGTCTGTCAGAGACATCTTCTGACAGCACGAGTCACACTTCTTAAAGCCTGAGACCCTCTGCTCTTTGGACATAGTGGATACAGAAAACAGTACACACACAGTCCCAATCAAACAATTAAAATTAAAGTATAACCAGTAAAAACCTCACACACACACACACACACACACACACACACACACACACACACACACACACACCCTGACGGGGGGGGGGTGGGAGGGAAAGAAGGCCTGACTAAAAAAATTAAGGAGGAAGAATAAATTTAGTCAAAAAGGGGCTTACAATTAACTAAAAATGAAAGATTTCTAAGAAAAAATACTTTTTATCTGAAAAGGGGCTAATAGCAGTTTAAATTTAAACACTTACCAGGAGCTGGTTAAAGGAGGACCTCATCAGTGAAGCGGCAAACGAGATCTGGGTACTTACCGCCTTGCATCATGGGATATGGGGCTGCCTCGAGCTGGTAAAAGTGACTCTCGAGCTTAGCAAAGTGCCGAGTCGGAGCCGAGGATCGGCTCCGAACCCATCAAGCAAGAATGAAGGCGAGATTGACAACTTAACATCTGGCTATTGTGCATTAACTAACCTTATAGCCTTTTATGACCATGTGATCACAGCTAACTGTTAGGAGTTGATGGTTGCGGACATGTACTTAGACTTTGACTACGACATTTAGCACCATGCCTCATTGTGCTATTTTTATCCAAGTTACACTCAATAAACACTAATTAATTTATTACACACTGGATTTATAACTGGTAAACACACAGAGCACAAAAGGTTATAGTGCACGGCTCTCTGTCCTGTGAAAATGATGTCACAATCCTTGAGCTGGTAAGATGGTTAAACTGTTTACCTCACAGTCATATGGTAAAAGGTTTGATTCTCAGTTGGGTGGGTTTGGCATAATGGTTGAGGTCTTCACCTCATAGACACAAGGTACAAAGTTCGATTCTGACTGCAAGTTATTGGCAAGTTTTAAAATGGCCCTTCAGGGCAGCTAGCCTAGTATTCACCTATGAACCTATTAACAATGGATGAACCATAGGGATCAGTGTTGGTGCTTGTACTTTTTAATCTCAAATTCTCTGCCTTGCTCATATCATCGGAAGTTGAGTTAGCAAAGAATGCAGATGACTGGAAAATCAGCAAGATTATAACATCTAATACAAACAAATTTTCTAAATCATTCCATGGAAAATTCTAGGTCTACAGCTTAGTGTGCCTAACTATAAACATAGGGATTATATTCATAGATATTCCAAGGTCAATGAGTCGCATGATCATTCTTCTCCGGCCAGTATCCTCCCTCAGGAAGCCCCTCCTTTCTACAAGAAGTCATCCCAGTCAATCTCGAGAGTAAATTTGTGGATAGACATTCTGCCACATAGTTTAAGCTTAAAGGAAGACACTGAGTGACACTGTTAACATGCAGGGGATGTTTATTCCAGAGGTGTGGGAGGTACTGAGTTATAAACATATCCTTCCACTACTTTTTATTTATCTGTTGGTGAAGATTTAGGTCCCCAGTTCAAGTATTAGTAGATTTTTTGGACTGGGAGAGAAACAGGAGGTCAAGGACATTCAGGTCTCTAATGGTGCAGTAACTGAGACAGAGATCATATAGAACATTAAGGAATCTTACATGGTGCTCAGGAGGATGAAGAAGATGTTCTGTAGTAAGCTATTAGTTGATAATTAATCCTACCTAGAGTGATCTGTGCCTGATTCCAAAAGACTTGCTCTCTGTGTAAGTGACTTACTCTGGTATTAGCCTGCCCCCAATTCCAAAATACTTAATTCGGAGTAACTGACTTACTCCAGTGTAAGCCTGCTACATTGACAGGCTTTACACCAAGGGCAAGTCTTTTGTAATTAGGGCAGGCTTATACTGGAACAAGTCACTTACACCTAGAACAGGTCCTTTGGAATCTGGTCCTTGTAGTTCAGAGTTCGGTTTGTGAGTCCCTAGGGATCTCCCTGGAGGTTATCAGTTAATTGACAAATACAGAGACTCTCTTCAGCATAAAAAAGTGCAAAACCCTGATACAGAAGTAGTGCTCTGTTCACATTTCCACCAAGTTTCAGGAACTATGCAGAAATTGATATTTTCCAAATGCAGGAGTACCTCAACATCAGGCAATTTATTGTTTGGACTTCTAGTATTAAGAGAAACCACTTTAATGCAATCCAATTTCGTGTCTCATATATTAGTTATGCTGGAATGTCCATCAACTGGACTCTGTCTAAAACAGGCACTGAGGAGGCAGCAAAGGCTTTTGCCAGTATATAAAAGTCTTAAAACGTGAGGTGCTGGCCATCCTTAGTGAAGTAAGCAGGACTGTCATGCATCTCATCCCATGTTGACACATGCTGGATCCTCCTGGAATGATTATCTTCGACATCTCCAAAGTGAAGGAAGGATTGTAATTAAGACTAGTGTCTCACCTACATTTGTAATATAATAAATGAAGAAATACCAAACCAACAGGGTAAAATCCAGGAACTTTAATAGATGTATCCACTCTTTTGGATGCATCTATTAAAGTTCCTGGATTTTAGCCTGTTGGTTTGGTATTTCTTCATTTATTTTATTCTTATTTTTGTCTTACCAACCTTTATCCTGCTACCATATATATATTTTTTGTTTTACATTTTTAATATGCCTGGCAAATTCTGACGTGTTTCTCTGCATAACCTCTGACCTACACTGTCCTATCTTCCCTCTTCCTTCTCTACTTACATCCATCCCCTCGACAAGTCATTTTTAGCTGAATTTAACCCTTCACAATACCACTGAGTCTGTTCTTCTTTTACTTAGTCTACCTATCTCTATAGAAACAATCCAGTTTGAAAAAATTCATACAGATTTAACCTATGTTTTGTCTGTATAAAGTATTACTCCACAGATTTCAAGTTATATTTTATCTTATACACTTATTTTACTTAAGGAATGTATTTATATGTCACTACAACAACTATATTACCACTGTTATCTAACCTCTTACAATGAAAGTGAATTGTGTCATACAATTTATGTTGTTACTGGAGCTTTCCCCCTGGGCTTCCATTGAAAAATGGGTACCTATGACCCAATAGGACTTTCCTGGTAAACAAAAGCTGATAAATAAATACATAAAATAATTAACCCACAAGCTTCTACATCTTAAGTCATTTACTCTCAGATGCATCACTACCATATAGTAGTTGTGTTTGCCAAGAGTTAGGGTCCTAAGGGTCCCTGTAATGTCAGAGATCCTGGCACCTGAAAGACAACTCAGTTTAACCCCTCCTTGTCCAGCCTAGTGGGTGACAAATCAGTATTACTGACAACAAAGCCGTCTATCACTAAAACATGTTATTGTTGCTATGGTTCAAAGTGATACATTTGAAGAGTTTTTGTTCAGGGTTACTCTATGGGAGGCATGCTTGAGGTGAAAGGGTGTTCTGATTTTTTCTAAAACTTAATCTTTTTTATAGGAGACTCTGGAAGTGACTGTTTTAAAGCCTCAGAAAAAGGCATCCTGTTGCAGTTAGAGAAGAACTGCAGTAGAGATATGCGAAACTTAAAGAGAAGTTTATACGTGAGAGGGGAGCCACCATATTTAGTATTTACACCTCTCACATATGGAATGGGAGCCTCCATATTTAGTATTTACACCTCTCACATATGGAAGGGGAGCCTCCATATTTAGTATTTACACCTCCAAAATATGGAAGGGGAGCCTCCAGATGTAGTATTTACACCTCTCACATATGGAAGGCGAGCCTACAGATTTAGTACTTACACCTCTCACATATGGAAGGAGAGCCTCCAGAGTTAGTATTTATACCTCTCACATATGGAAGGGGAGCCTCCAGATACAGTATTTACACCTTTCACATATGGAAGGGGAGCCTCCAGATTTAGTATTTACACCTCTCACATATGGACAGGGAGCATCCAGATTTAGTTTTTATACCTCTCACATATGGGATTTTTAGTGCTGAATATAAGATCATTATCTATAAGCTTAAGGTAGTTTGTACACTGTCTTGGCAGACCTAGTGCTAAAAGTCTGGCAAAAGAGGGAAAACTAGCAGGCTGACCTCCATATGTGTTTAGCAAATAAAATGCAGACAAAGAGGAAGAATTTTCCAATTTGATCCTCTAGGGCTCAGTAATAAAAACTGTCTTTCGGCTTTTCAAGGTTAGGGGTCGCCACATGAATTTTTATGGTGTTGAGTTGCCAGCCGGCGCCCAACCTTCAAAGAAGGCACACCCACATACACTCGCACCTACCTGCATGCCTTTAAATTCACTCGACCACAGGGAGGATGTGCAGTCTCCTCACAGAAGGTGCTCCACCCGAAAATTGAACCGGAGAACCTCTTGCTGTGAGGCAACAATGCTAACCGTTGCACCACTATGGCCTCAGAGTAAAATATATAAAATGAGACTGGGAGGAGATACCAAAGACAAATTTATAGCAAGGGCAGGCAACTCAAGAACTATCAAATTTATAATCCACAAAGTGGATTTTGCAAAATGTTCATTACAATACATATTCTTGCTTAATGCATCTTTAGAGCAAGTTGACATGCTCAAAGCTCTGGGTATTCTAACATAACAATTTTAACTTTAAGGAACACTATGATCTCATGCAATAAAACAGGGCAGTTGTTAGGATACTAGGGACCCACACCATCTCTCATACTTGTAGACCAACTATAGGAAACCCATTTTAGAATACAGCTCTCCTTTCTGTCTATACAACCTAAGGTAAAGTATCTTTGCTGAAAACTGTACAACACAGATTTCCCAAGTCAATTCCATGACTGAAACAACTGATCAATCAGTATGACACAAATGAGCTCCTCCATGTCGAACTTACCATAAGCAAATTCCCATACCATATAAGCTATAGGCCCCATTGTATGACCCAAGACACCCATACTGCATACCTAAATGTACTGCAGTTGCTCTGTATTGAACTCAACACTCTATTTTTGGGTGACATCAACTACCTCACTATAAACTGGGAAACATACACAACTTCCAATATGCAGGCCAGAGATTCCTGGACTTTGTCAACACAAATGTCCTAGACCAGCTAGACTGTATGCCCACTAGGGGCACCAACATCCTTGACCTGATCCTCAGAAACATGGGGAAACTCTGCACTCACCAGTGTGTAATGTCCTCACTTGTCAGGTCAGAACTTAAAGTTGTCTACTTGAAATTAGACTAAAACCAGTGACCCCACCCCACCTAACTCTTAAACATTTAGGAATAATTCCAAAGCAAATCTCCTACTACTGACTGATACCCTGGCAAAATGTCAAGCCCCCCCTCCACCAAAACCACATAAACTCCACTGTCTATGTGGAGTTGTTCACTGAAACTCTATAACATCATGTAAGCAACTGCACTGAGGCAGAAGTATCCACCCAAAATAAGCACAGGACTAACTCAATAATGAACTACCCATGTGGAATGCCAATATCAACAAGTTATATAAGTTGTGTAAGAAAAGGAAGAAAACCATGGCCAAAACAAGGAAGTTCAATGCTCAGAAAGGCAATAAACTAACTCCTCAGCAATCTAAATAAGCAACCCAGGAGTCTTATCAAGTCCACCAAAGCCAAACAGTTGAAGTAAAAATAGCCTTGTAGACAAAGGATGACCACAAGGACTTCTTCAGCTATGTCCACAACCCCAGAGGTAACACACAGTAGTGTGCTGAACTAATTGTAAACAGAGCCACCTATACATAGCAAATACGTTTAGCTCCAATTTCACCCTGCTCCTTCCCCCCCAGACACCTCTCAAGATATACTCTTGGCCAAAACCTCCTGGCTATCACAATTTTACAAGCTGGCAATGGTATCTCCAAGGCAGAAAATACTGCATCTATGGGCCCTGATAATATCTCATGATACCTCCTGAACTGTATGAAACATGACCCATCAAGCCCTCTAAAATCACTGTTCAACCTTAGCTTTCCTATGTGGCTTTGTGCTTAGTGAATGGAGC
This sequence comes from Protopterus annectens, assembly GCF_019279795.1. NCBI lineage: Eukaryota > Metazoa > Chordata > Ceratodontiformes > Protopteridae > Protopterus > Protopterus annectens. Next base: position 416,855,044 of record NC_056743.1, on the reverse strand, counting down.
ACTGCAACAGTTATGCCTTGCAAAGGGTGGGGCATCTACTGACCTGCTTCAACTAAGTATTAGTTTAAGGGTGTGCACACTTATGCAACCAGCTTATTGTACGTGTTTTAGTTTTTATATTTTTTTCCCCTAACAGATTTGTTTGTTTTTCAATTGAACTGTACAGGTAACTTTAAAGGTGGGAAACGTTTTGAAATTATTTACTGTGGTCTCATTTTTTTATATCACAAAAACTTGGCATTTTAACAGGGGTGTGTACACTTTTTATATCCACTGTATGTGCCTCAAAGACTAACCCTGTAACAATCCATATAAAGTGGAATGTGTCCCTGACCCTATTCAAATGCAAATTGGACTAGTGAATTGTGAAACAGAAATTTACGGGTCCTTGTTTGCGCATCGAATATGGATTACAGCAAACACATTATAATCGAACATGAAACAGTGAAACTTTAAAATACCGAAAACGTTTACCATCGTAAAATAATTGCCATAGTTGGCCAACATCGCAAACATAATCAACCAATGTGGGGGCTTTACCCCTCACAGCCCCCAATTTTAAAAAAGGCATCTTTCGCTTACCTTCTGCAATTCCTGGTTGCCATTCAACTATGGCCATTCATTGAATTATTTTACAATCTAACACCAGGAAAACAGGCCACGAAGAAAAACGTACAATCCAGTGTGAAGCTGCAGAACTGATGAAATCTATATCTTCCAAAAAGATGAAATAACACAATCCAAAAATAACTTTAATGTAAAGTTTAGTGCTTTTGTCTTTTAAGACTTCATTACAACTTAAAACTCCACAGTAAAACACTCTTTAAATACCTCAGTTAAATTAATTCCTAACCAATGAAATGGCTAATACCACTAATTACATCCTATTTACTAAACCATACTTCTGAAACCGTAATTAAATCCTAATAAATCCTGAAGTTATTTATTCCATAATATCATATGCTAAAATATATGTTACAATAAAAAATGTGTAAAAATATATATAAAAATATGTTACCAAGCTTGCAAAAAAACCCAATGGACAAAAAACAAAAATTAATAATTACAATTCCAAGTGTCTCAGTTTCAAAACAGAATTAATAGAACAGCACTCATTAAGATGGGGGAGGGTGTGGCATTCAAAATGAATTGCCATTTCAACTTACATTTATTTAAGTGTTCCTCTACAATGTTAAGTATTTTTATTTCTTTAAAGCTTTGCTGTTTCATGTTTGATTATAACACGTATGCTGTAATCCGTGTTTGATCGCGAACATAGACCTGAAATTCGGCTCAGGACTGGAACCCTATGCCCCTATTGGACAGAGGCAGTTTGTAAATGCTCTGCCTTCTAAACCCAGCTATATGCCACAGGGTAATTCATTCTAGCATTACAAATGGAAAATATGGCTGGGCTTAAAAGGGTCTCCTAGGGCCATTAACCTAGTAATCTCCTCTGAACCTATGAACCTCACTTGTAAAGAAAGACTTTAGAGATTTAACTTCTACAACATAACACAAAGATTGCTGTGGGGTAAATTTGGCTCTTAAAGTATACAGCTTGGAAACACTAAAGCTAATGAATAACTGTCAGATCTGACAACCACTGAGAACTTTACAAGGTTTATCTGCCAAGATGCACATGGAACTACAAAGCATTAAAACAGGACAGGTTTATATCTCAGTCACTGCCTAGACTTGGGAATAAAACTCACTGAAGTAATTAAGATTGCTAATAATTTAAGTCTATTCAAGGTTAGATTGGACTCTGCTGCAGAGAAAAAACGTATCTGTAATATTAAGGAATCGTTGTTCCTTCTGACTTTCATGATTGAGTACTGTTTTTCAGGACTTAAGAACTCTAAGCTGAGGCTTGGTAAAATTCCACCCAGTTCATGAATCCTAAACCAGTACAGAAAATGCAGATTATTTCAGAAGTGTTTATGAATATGCATTAAAACAGGAAAGGGTTTAGGCTTTTTGAATCCACCTGAATGTGACTGCACATTGGTCATTGGTCACTAATGCTCTGTGTGCTGACTTGAACTGAAGGCATGTTAGTAGGTTAATTTGTAATTATGAAATCTAGAAGTATAAGGCTGTTAGCTTGTATGTCTGATCTGGTTAGTTCACTGACTAACTGGTAGAAAATGAGGTCAGGTAAAAAAATACTTAAGAAATGAATAGCTGAAGAAAAGATGTTTTTGCTGAGGTCAGCTGTGTGTTCATACTTTAGCTTGCGAAAGTAAAAATTTACTCCAAGAATGTAAAAGCATTTTTTACAAAGGAGATTCGCCCCATGCATCCTCTGTTAGGAGCGTCTGCCTTCTTACAACCCATCTATTTATAGTAACTCCAACATGTTTGTGCATTAGAGTAAAGGAAATTCTCCAAGCAACTGCAGAGTCAGAATAACTACAGACTCATAGGTTCAGGCTAGCTGCCCTTGCACGCCATTTTAAGAATAGCCAGGTTCCCTTTTATGCTGAAATTAACCTATCTCATTTGGTTAGAGACTTACCCATCCCATGGTCTGTAATTATATATTATCCCTAATGAGAATAACTGGGATCATAGCATAGATAAGTTGAGGGGACCCATGCATGAGATAAAGCATTTAGGAGCTGCCTCTGTCAACTAGTAGTACAGGGCATATTAAAATGCAGTTATATGTTACTGTTTGCACTTCTGAGTGCTTAACAGTTACTCTGTGATCTTCTGCCATGCTCCTCAGTGGGTCCTGTTAGTTGTCCTCCTCACCACTCAAGTTTTAAATCTCCAAAAACACACTTACCAGCAATTCCTACATGCAAAGTTAAATAAGATCAGTACTTCATTTTGCAGTGCAATGCAATACTTCATTCTTCCATGCCCCATACTGTCCCTAAGTACACTATAAATACAATAATCAGCTTTTGGTTCCATGAATCATGAAAGTTGAGATCTTCATCTTTAACAGAAGTTACTTCTTAACGGTAAACCTGCATTCCTTTATTCCTTAGCTAGCAATGAGAGTCTTTATTGAAGTTTAAAAGTCTGAAGATCAATGATTTATGGTTTGCTTATAATTAAGTATACTAACTTACAGATATGGAATGGAAGTCTAAACAAATAGATTAATGGTTAGGTATTTTTACAGTTATGAATGATTGTTTAAATAGCTTTTGCCAAAGTAAGATGTAAAAGAGGTAATGCAAATAAATACTCATGATTTCTGCACAATAAATACATACATTTAGGTTGCAAGAAGATTTTGTCTACATTGAGCAAGGTTTGTAACCCCCTGGTGTTTTTTACGTAGTCAGATCAACGGTGGTTTATGTATCCCTAATTAACAGTTCAGTCTGATTACAGTTTCCTAGATGACAGCATTTTATTTATGTATTGTTGACAGTTTACTTCCAGTACTGGAGCTTTTCTCCCCGGGTCTCCAATAAAAAGGGGTCTTTATGCTCAGGCGGACTTACTGGATCAACAAATGTAAAACAAATAAAACAAGCAGGTCTCAGGCCTCTTTTCAAGGGAGATCCAAGGTGGTATTCATACTAACCAGAGTAAATTTTCCAGGGTTACATACCACTTAACTGTCCAAATTTTCACAGAATGCCTAATTTTTGCATTACATTTTTGGTCTGTTCCTTATATAATGTGGTTTCCTGGTAAATCACTGGGATTGAAGTAGCAAAATAATGACTGACATTGGAGTTTTAGACTTAATACTCTTCAAAAAATGTATGCCAATAAAAATAAACTGTTATTCTATCAACTTATATATGCATATTATATACATATACATATTACATACATATCATATTATATATACATATGTTAAAAGTTCTACACTCTTCCCATCGATAAAGGAGGTAATTTCACTGAACTATCCAGCTATAGGCCCACTGCTATTCTCTTACCCCTCTCCAAGATCCTGAAGAAATGTGTTCACAAACAAATCCTACAAATGCTTACTCTAGAGAACCTAATCACCCCTACCCAACATGGCTTTCATCCTGGTCATAGTACCTCCACTGCTTCACTCACACCATTTCTCAAGCTAGAGACCAGAATAAACTACTCTCTTGTCTCTTTCTTGGCCTCTCAAAGGCATTTGACACTGTCTCCCACCCCCTACTGTTAGACTAACTCTCTCTATTAAACTTGTCTACCACCACTGTCTCCTGGTTCTCCAGTTATCTCAGTAACCATCCATTTCCAATCTGTCAAATGGTGCTCTGCTATCTCCCCTGAGCTCCCTATACAGATGGGAGTTCCGCAAGGGTCAGTTCTTGGACCACTGCTATTTAATATTTTTACCAAATTGGTTATCTTCCTCTACCCCATTTTCTTCACTAATCCAGTATACGGATGACTCCACAGTTATAACCATTGCTGATACCCTCCCTGAACTTCATGCTAAAACACAGGATGCCTTTTTGTCTACTGAAAACTGGCTTAACCTAAACCTTCTAATCGTAAATCCAAAGAAAACTAAACTCTTACTCTTCATACCAACAGCTATGTCCCACCTGAAATCATCTTTCACCATCTCTTCCCACAACAACACACCCATTTTAGTAGAAAGCCACACCAAACTCTAGGAGTGATTACTGATGACCAACTAAAATTTGACCTGCATGTTCTAAGTAATATTAAAAAAAAACATCAAAAACTTGGTCTCCTTTATAGAAATAAAAACGTTCTCTCTAGTTTGGCTAAAACAGCTCTATCACATGCCTACCTCTTACCAACCCTTCTCTATGGGTCTCAAATTTTCACCAACTTAGAGGCTACACTTATTTCTAAATTTGAGTCCACTTACAACAAGGTAGCTACAGTTGCAGCTGACATACCATATTCTACTCATCACTGCTTAGCAGTGAGAAAACTGAACTGGCCTGAATTCCCCCATAACCTTCTACTCTCTCAGCTTCTGATTATTCACTCTGTACTAAACCAGCCCTCTTTCTGCCCCAGCATCACATCTATCATCTCCCCATACACCCCTGCTACATCACTCCGGAGCTCTGAACATCTCACTATTCATAAACCCAAGATCACCATAGGTAAAAACCTTTATTCTTGTTACCCTGCTGAGAACTGGAATAAACTACCACTAGACATACGACTCATTAGATCCAAATCTAAATTCAGTAAGGCAGTAAAAACTTACTTAAAGAAAAATAAACTATGCTTGTGCTATCTCCCTCCTGACTGACCCATCTCTCTAATGTATCCTATTCTCTTTTCTTGCTACTACGTCAGTGTAACCCTACCTTTTTCTTTTTTTTCTTTATTGTAACACTTCTATCCACCATTTTTAATCTCTCTGCTTCTAACCTACAATTTTAAACTTCTTTTCTTTCCATACTTGACCTTATCTTCCTCTTTTCACAGCCAGTCTACTTTATTTTTGGTATATAACTTTAAACTGTTAACATACTTTTCTGTATTATTCCTTTTACTCTCCTCTTTACTTCCTCATGCTGAATTGTTGATTCTATTTGCAATCTATGTTAACTTGTTATTCTTTAAGTCTATGGGATATATTTTTATATTATTATAAGTCAACTTACTTTGCACGTATTTACTGTGGAGCTTTTCTCCCCGGGTCTCCACTGAAAAAGGGCTGTGTCTCAGTTGGACTAACCCAGTCAACAAATGTCAACTAAATAAATAAATAAATAAACTTTCTACATTTTAAGAGCAATATTTACAAATTATCCTTCTTCTTGGATTTGTCCAGAATTCGTGCAGTAAGGGGTTGAGAAGTATGCCAGGGTACCACAGGAATTCCATTAATCTTTTAAGTGAATGAAGGATTATGGTTTTGCATCAACATGGCAGAGGCCAAAGTGTTGGACAACAATGCTGTTCAGGTACTAACCAGATAGCCTGGTGAACCAGTGGAGATACTGACTACAATTGTTACCAGTTTGGAGGATAGAAGAATGGATAACAAGTATGGATGTAGGCGAGACAGGAGGAAAAAATGCTACTATGATATCACGGAATGCTGCAGTAGACTTTGCCTTGGATAAAAATAGGCATAGATGCACTCTGGTTGAGGAGGAAGTCATGTTTGGATGCGGTTATTGAAAACACAAAAGCTATGGATATGTAAGGAGAGACTGAACAGTAGAAGGGTATATCAGCAAAGCTAGAGGAATGAGAAGCTTAATAGCTCAATGAAAGCAGGGACACACAAGAAATGTGTAATTATTCATGTGCTGCCGCTGTTTTTGAACATGAACAGAAAGTGCAGAGTGTGAAGATAAAACAGAAATCTGTTATGAGAATAGGATGCAAGGAGGATGTTGCAGGAAACAGCTATGTGATTTGGGATTCATAGGATTTAAATCTCTAGAAATTAATTGTCTGATTCCTGTAGGGAATCAAACATTTTGTGGCTTGACTTTTGAGACTCTCTAATTATTAGGAAAAAAATATGGGATTGATACAGAGAAAAAGAATTTCTAGCCATAGAAAAAACATTTTCACACGAGTAATGTAACAACAAAGAAGCAAGTAACTGCACAGTGTCAACCTGATGAAGTTGCAGAGACTAATGTTAAAGACTTTTTAAGGGTTTGTGTGTTACTGTTGAATGTAGAGTTGTGCATAAAAGGGACTGATACATTGGGGTGGGCACTAGATGTGACTCAGGATACTATGGATAATAATATAGAGAATATTCCATGTGGAAAAATTATGAATGGAAAAGGGGAACAGTAAGGTGTGTGGGGCAACCAAAATTGTGTTACTTCTGCTGAAATGAAAGACACAACTTAATGTGATAAGGTGTTGGAGCTAATCTGGTGAAAAAGGTTATCGACAAAATGGAGAAGGAAGAGGGAGGGGAGAATGAAGCAGATGGTATGCCTATTATTTCTGAAAGTCAAAAATGTCTGAGGGATGTGATTTATTTTTTTTTTTGGGTTGGGGTAGGCTGAATATGAAAGAGAAAGGAATGTTGAAAATGGAAAAGTGAAACAGACTAATGAAAAATGTAAACGTACTGAAGAAGCATCTGTGGAAAATGGTTCTGAGTGTCTGCAAACTGAAATGTACATGGAAAAAGGCGAAGTTATTAAGAATTCAATAGATGAAAAGGTAAAAATGGAGACAAAAATAAAGGGAATGTGAAGAAACATACAAAAAATAAAGCAACAGAATAACTATTAAGGAAAGAGGGAATGGCTACTGCAGCAGTAATCACTAGAACATCTCCTACTGTGATAAGTGTATTTACATAACTGCATTATTTTCAAGTGAATGGAAAAGATATGCAGTGTATTAATGGTGCAAGTCTGAAAAATAGTGTATACTTTTGCTTGCTGTAAAATGAAAATCAAAACTCACAGTTTTAAAAAATTTGGAAAAATTATGTGAATAGGAGAATGAGAATGAAGAATGTTGTAGGATTGCTTTGTCTATTAATAATGTAGAAACAAAAGTTGTAGACATTACAGTAGGAGACTGTGGATAGCAAACTGTAGAACATGAGAAAGAATAAAGAGGTTAACAATTGCATATGCATATAAAGATATGAAAAACAGAAGTAATAAAAAATATGTTTTCCCAAATATGGACATTTTTTTTTGGGGGGGGGGGTGGCTTTAACTGTTGTGTAAGATCTTTCCATAATAACTGATGTCCAGTTAGATCACCTTTGCAATATTCATATATATGGGAAGTATCCTGCCATCAACAGATGTTTGAATGATCACTACTGCAGTAGCCATAGCTATATGGGTAATATCCTTTAAAGGATACAACAGCCAGCCAGCTTCCAAAGCTTAAGGGCAACTTCTACATGCCCAAACCTTTAATCAGCTTGAACGGAGTTGAAGAAAGGAGTGGTTTGGGTAACCAAGTTCTTCAGAGTTTCATGCCAACTGAGAGAGACAGACTAGAGCTCAGAAAGAGGTCAATACTACAAAAATCAATGTTCTCACTATGGCAGCAAAAATTAACTAGAAGAGTTAAGAGCCTGAATTAAGACCCAAAGCTAAGCCCACTAAATTATTTCTGTCCAAAGTAACACAGACAGAGTAAGATAAATGTTTAACTTTCTGCTTTTTTTGATAGGCATTTCTATACAGGCAGCCTGACTCCAGAGAGGTAAAATCATCCTTAAGGATAGGCATTGCAGTCTGGCTAAGCAGAGAGGTATCCCCTGCACCTTTCTCCAGAGAATGGCAACAGTGGTCCTACCTTGCCCATCAAGGGCAGTCCAAACACTGTAGAAGTCATGTCTAACCCCAGGTCCATGGTGGCTGTAGGGACTTCACCAGAGGGTTCTAATGAAAAAGATGAGTGCTATGAAGAATCAGAAATGGCCACAGCATGGCTGCTAAGGCAAATTTGCAGCCTGCTAAAGGGGCAAAGGCTGTTTGGAAATTTTTGTTATTGTTGTGGCTGGAGGAAGGAAGAAATGACAAACCAGTAGGTTCCTCTGTGGTGAACCCGAAAATTATGTCTAAAGCCCAGGGAAGACTGACAGCAGTACTTTGTGAAACATGTAAATATTAAACAAGTAGATTTTCTATACTAAAAACACAATGAAAAGCACCTTAAACACTTATCACAGCCCCTAAAGTAATTTAACACAAGTTTTATTTAGGAAATACACACTTAAACTTAGTTTTAACAACTTTTTTTCCTCACAAAATTAAAAAGTTAAACTTCACAATAAAAAGTGACTAAAAGTCACATGACAGTTTTTTAACACTTTTTATTAGCTTTAAATATATTTCACAGAAAAAAGTTAAGTTTCTGTCTTAAAAATAAAATGTGGAAGTTTTTTTCCCCAAAGGGAACTTTTCTGCCCAGAATGGACAACCACTAGCTGATAGTCGATCCTTGAAATTCCGGACTTGGCTCAACCTGATAATGGCTTGGGCATGTGGAAGGCATGTTTAAGCTTTGGTATCTGGCTGGCTGTTATATTTTCTGCAGTATATAACTCATATAACTAAGGCTCCTGCAAGCAGTGATCAAATAGTGAAAACTAGAATGTAGTATACACTGAAAGATAGATCTAGAAAAAACATCCTTGGATCTGGAGAAAACATCGATTTTAAGGTGATTAGCAAAAGTGTAAATGGAGGACTAAGTGGCTCTAGAGTCCAGCCTTGAAGAACACACCTAAAGAAAAGGCTACTCTGGTTGTCTTGTGGTTGTTGTTGTCTTTGGAATCTTTGACAATTTTATTTTCATAACTAGCTTTGGGGGATTTTATGAGAGATCTCACCTTCTTACTGAGGCTGGTAAGGGGGTTTTTTGCATCCTGGGATTTTCCTCTTTTCTGCAACAGTTTCTTCCTTTTGTTGTAAAGTTTGTTTATGGCAGGGGACCACCAGATTGGCTTCCTTTTTTTGGAGGAGATCGTCTTGGTTCTATTTGGGATGGCACGATTCATGCACGAATGGATGTGCTCGTACAGTGCCTTAGTGCAAGACTCAGCAGTCAAACTTTCAGTTCCCATCTGCATGGGTGTCATGAAGTTTGTCAGTTCTGACTTGAGTAGCATGAAGTTGGCTTTGGAGAAGTTTTTTTACGGAGGTTTCCTTACTGGGGGGTGGGGGAGGGATGTGGATGCCAAGGGTGATTAGCTTAAGGTCAGACATGACCAACAAGGGGGTGACCATAGGTGTGGAGTATCGATTTCCCATGTTGGTAATAACCAGGTCTAGGATATTGGTACCCCTGGTAGGACTATGGATTAGTTGATCCAGGGCATTGGAATTTATGAATTCCAAGAACTGTTGGGCAAAGGTGTTGGTACATGAATAGTTTTCCCAGTTAATGGCAGGGTAGTTGAAATCACCCAGTATTAGGGTGTTTGGTTGTATCTTAATATTTTCCAGTATGTTTAGAAAGGTGTAGTGAGAATCTTGGGGCATGGTGGGGGATCTGTAGCAAGCTACAATTTGGATTGCAGTCTTCCCTAGTGTTAGTTGCACCTGGAGAATTTCAGACGCATTGTGTTGGACAACTAGCCTGGTAGAGTGAATATCCTTGGTGAATATGGACAGTCCTCCACCTTTAGTGTTTCAGTCCTGGTTTGATGGCCGAAAAGTGTGGTAAGAGTTGTAGCCTTGTATTGCAGGGGTGCTCTCTGGAGCCTTGAACCAGGTCTCAGTTACTGCACAGATATCGATGTTCTCCATTTTTAGGAGTGCCTAAACAGAGTGCATTTTGAGGTTTAGACTTCTAGCATTGAGTAGCATTACCTTCAGATTTTGCATGCTTGTACCTGTTATTGTGGTGGTTTTGTCCTTTGAACTTTACCTACAAAAGGCACTATAGGGGCGGTAAGAGCCTTAGCCAGTAACCTGAATCCGAGGGGCAACAGGTGCAGACCATCTCTGGCAAAGCATCGTGGTCTGTCGATCATGTTGTCCCAGGCAAACAGATACTGGATCCCCTTTGAATGACACCAGAGGCTTATCCAATTGTTGAAGTCAATCATTTTTTCCTTATACTGTGGTATTATTCTGGGCGAAGCCAGGATGCTACTCAGGGCTAGGTCCATACCTGCCTGGGCCACATGATCCGAGAGCTCTTTCATGTCTCTTTTCATGTAGTCCAGGGAGGTACGTCTCAAGTCATTCACTCCAACATGGACAATGACAGAGTCATATTTGTACTTGTTGTGGAGTGACTTGATTGCATGCATAATGTGGCGGATCCTGGCACCCGACAAGCAGCTGACTGTAATTTTCTCCTTGTTCAGCCTGGTGAGTGGGACATTAGTTTGCCTGACTATAGAGTCACCTATGACTAAAGTGTTGGGTACATTGTCTTGTCTTAGGGGCTATTGTTGGGTGGCACACTGGTGTTGTGAGCTATGTGACACTTTGGGTGTGACTGGTGTTTGTGTTTCAGCTTCGGAGTTCCTTGTTGCTTGGGCAGGTTACTGTTAAGGGTCTCCGAATATGAGGGTTTAGTGTTACTATGTGAGGGTATTGGTGGTGTGGGTTTAGAAGGGCTATGTGTTGCTTGAGGTGTAGTGTGGGTGTTAACCTTCTCCTCTTGACTGTCTAGCACAATCTTGGGTGGAGAAAGCTTTGCTTCCAGTTTGGCTATGTAAGTGCATCTCTCGCAGGTTGTAGTGTTGGGTGTTAGGAGGAGAGGGTTGTCTGTGTACATGAGGCAATTACTGCATTGCCCCAGTATGCCCAGATTCACCAGGTGGACAGGAGAAATCACCAGAAGCTGACCCCTGGACATGCCTGGTTTGGTGCATTTTTTTGTAAAGTACAAGAGCTGTGTTCCCTTACCTTAGCAAGGTACTTTGCAGTTATAGGCTGTTTAGTGCCTACAATAATTTTCTCCTTATTAACAAGGAAAGTTGAGTGCTTGTATCAGTTTAAGGCTTCCTACTGCTATCCAGTAAGTTTTAGAGCAAGTGCTAGTCACAGGGATGTTTAAAGGTAAGATGAAAAAATGGTTTATCCTAAACACTGCAGTGTGCACTAGAGGAGTTAGAGGTGAAAGTAGGTAACTTAAGTTCTACCTGTCTAAAAAGTTAAGTTTTCGCGGAGAGTCACTATTTTTAAAACAGCAAGATAGATTGAAAGGGGGTGGTCACTTTTGCATTCTGGTACTATGGAATACAGTAGGATGGCCAATAAATTTAAATAGTTGAAGGGGAGTGGTTTCACAAAATGATAATTTTGTGCTTACTCACACAAGCCAGTAAAAGCAGAGAGGAAATGAGATATATGGTCAAATTAACATAAGGGGCAGGCAACTAGAAAGGCAGTGGTGTTTAAGAACACAACAGTAACCGGGTGAGTGGGTGGGGAAAAATTTCTGCCTGACTCACATAAGACAGACCTGTGGTCTCTTTTCGAGTTTTAATATGCAGTTAAAAGCAGACTACAAGTAAAACACAAGGTAAAGAAAACAAATCACAGTATTCAAAATATAAAAAGGCAATAAAGTAATACAAAATATAACAAATAAAAAGCAAACTAACCTTTCCCTCACAGCAAAGTGTAGCAGAGTCTGGGTGAGCCTTTCTAATAAAGCTCTGAAATGTTTTATTTTACCCCTTAAATAGAAGGTTTAGTTGCTAGCTAAACCCCCTCAGTTCACAGATGATTAACCTTAACTGACCTGTTCTATCTTATGTGTGAGTCCTTAATTGATCTATTCTGATTTCTGGCTGACTCACAAGAGACAGCTGTGGTCTCTTTTCAAATCTTAATATGCAGTTAAAAGCAGAATGGGCTTTAATCTGGTGAAGAACGGACTTCCCATGGAATGAATAACAAAAGGAGATGGCTAAGGATATCCATCTAGAAATTGTTTACTTTGAGGCTGGGCTTCTCATTTTTTTGCTCTGAAAGGTAACAGACAACTGATCGTTCTTTTTGATAGTTCTTGTCTAATTAAGATAATATCTTAAATGCCTGTTGACATCTCAAGAACATACAATTCTCTCACCTTTGTTCTAAGGATTAGGGTACAAAGTAGGCAGGTTTATTGAATAGTTTAGAGAAATTTCCCAGTCAACCCTGGGCAAGAAAAAAGGATTTGTCCAAAAGGTTAGCTTGTCCTTGCATGGAAAACTAGGAAAGCAGGAGATGCCATTAGGGCTTGTAACTTCAAGACCCTTTTAGCTGAGGTAAGAGCAACTAATATAATTGTTTTCCAAATACAAAATTTCAAAGAAGATGAAGAATTAGGCTCAAAAGGAGGTAGAGTGAACTTCTCCAATACATAATTCAGGTCCCAAGGAGGCACTATAGATTTTCTTGGTGGTTTGATATATATATATATATATATATATATATATATATATATATATATATATATATATCATGCCTTTTAAAAGCTGCTTGACCTCAAAACAAATAGAAAATGGTGGATCTAAAGGTAGACAGGCAGATATTGCTGACAAAGGTACTTTGATGGAAGAGTGTGCCTGTCCCGAGCCAAGCAGCTAACTTAAATATGAAGGAATAGAAAAAATACCCATCTGAAAAGGGTTCTGTTGTTGATGATGGCACCAAACAGAACATATTTTCCATTTGGAATCATAACATTTTCTTGTATCAGGTTTTCTAGCCTCCTGTAATACCTGCAGCATGTCCTCAGAAAATGCCATAGTGGTATTAGAATCCAATAATCCAAACTGTCAGGTTTGTTATTTGCAAGATTGGGTGAATAAGACAACCTTTCTGTTGTGTGAGAAAGCCCATCATGAGGGGTAATTTGTGGTGATTGCCCTTGGCCAGGTGGAAGAAAAGAAAGAGAGAACCAATGTTGTCTGGGTGAAAAGGGAATCACCAATGGCATATTTGGGCTGTCCATTTTGTTTTGGTTTAGGACCATGGGAATCAGAGAAAAGGAAGTGGAGACATAAAGCAATTTCCCTTTGCATGAAAAAATTTACATAATCTTTCTTCCTGATCTGTAGGCATGGGATTTTTGACCAAAGCAGTTGGAGCTGTTTATTTTGAGTGAAGGCAAAAAGATCTATTTTTGGAGTTCACCACTGATGGGCAATCTGAAGAAAGACTCCCCTTCAAAATCTATTCATGAGGGTATGTTTTGATCTGCTCAAACAATCCACCACAGTGTTCATTTCTGAGAGAATTTAAACTGCCTGGAGAAAAAGATTGTGAATAGTTCTCTCTCATACTCTTTTGGCTAGTCTACTGCTACACTACATTACCATGGTATGGTCTTGTGGATACAGAGGGTTCCTGAAGTCCAACAATCCTCAAGAGATTAAAGAGCTAGACTGCAATTTATGGTCTTGAACAGACCAATCTCCTTGGATTTTTATATTCACTGAATGTGCCCCCTATCCAGATCTGAAGCATCTGTGGAGACTTCCTGAATGGGAGACAGAACCGTAAAAGGTGATCCTGGGTTGAGTGAAATCTGGTTGACCCATCAAATGAATTACATTTTTAAGAATGGAAAGAGAGGAATTGGGAAGTTCAAACTTTAGGTATCACTGAATCTTCCTTATGTGGAGTCCAGAAAAAAGTATTATTTTTACGCATGAAGCCATGTATCTTCGACCTCTCAGTATCTTTCTTGTTGAGGTCAGTTGAAGGGGAAGGAGAAAGTGGAAGTATGCAGTCAAAAACTGCATCTTGTCTTGTGGAAGAAAGGTCATCATGAAAACAGTGCTGAGCTGACAGCCTAGATAAATCACATCTTGAGACTGCAGGAGCACAGGCTTCTTCATATTTACTGTACAGCCTAGGCTAAAAAAAAAGTCTGTGGTGAGGGTGAGGTCTAGGATAAGTTTGTCTCTTGTAAGAGCTTGGAGAAGACTGTCTAAATAGGGATAGAAATGAATGACTGTGCCCAGGCATTTGGTGAATACCCTTGGGGCTGTAGAAAGAAGAAAGGATAAAGCAGAAAAGTAAAGGTGAGAGTTTAAGGCTTAAAATCATATATATATATATATATATATATATATATATATATATATATATATATATATATATTGCGTAAAGGATGAATAGGAATCTGAAGATATACATATTTGAGGTCCACGGAACCAAAAAGGCTTCTGGAAGAATTATAGGGATTAAGATTTGAGGTAGACATTCTGAATTTTGGAACCCTTTGGACATTGTTGAGGAATGACAGATACAAAATATATAACCAAGAAAAGTCTTGAATAGAATTTGGAATGCCAGATGGGTCAGAGGAGGAAGCCAGGGTAGTCGGTATCAAGTCTCGATGATGATGAGGACCCATTTGTCTGAATTTATCAGTCTCCCTAAGGGGTGGGAAATGGATAACTTGTTTGACAGAGAATGAATGGATAGGCTGAGGTGGGTATGACAAAGAATGAGGGGGGGGGGAGGGAGCGGACAGTCACAAACTGGTGGATTTGAATGTAAAGGAACCTTCTGTTCCTCTGAAGGCTGGTTTAGAGTTTTCCTGGACTTTCTTTTTATTTAGCTTCTTACCATGTTACTGTTGTTTCTGTTCTTTCTGAAAAGAAGCCTTGGAAGGCTAGTTCCTCTGAAACCTAAGAACTGGCAAGAGGGAAATCTGTTTGAAGTCTTGCATGATCTTGCCTCTCTCTTACAGGCTTTTAAAAAAATTAATCATCAGCAGATCCAAGAGAGTTTCTGTATCTAGGGTCATCCGATAATTTACTTTTGAAAACTTCAGGTAAAGCCTGGAATGTCAGCCAGAAAAACATTCTGAAGACAGACCCTGTGTCATTGCAGCCTTGGAATATGCATCAGCAGCATCATAACTGTACATGAAGGAATGCCTAGTTACTTACGTACTAGAATTAAGCAAAGATAAGGATGTTCTGTTATCTGATTTAGGCACATTCGTCAAGAGTTTATTCATGTCTCCCATGACTGCAAAAAGATTCTTGATCCTATGTGTTTGATAGTTTGCAGCACAGAAGGAAAAAGTAGCAGAAGTTTACATTTTCATTCCACACCTGTCTATAGCCATGCTGTCTTTATTATTAGGTAGGGTGTTAGCAGATGGAAATAACTTTGCAGGCTTTTCTGAGTAAATCACTGCAGGGTCTGATGAAAGATTTTTATATTGAAATTGGGTGCCAAGAACTTTCTAAAACTCATCTGGTTTCTTAGGCGCTAGGGTTGTGATTCTAGTGTTAGAGAAACAGTAGCAAAAGTGTCCTGCAAGGCTTTTAAGACTGGAGGGGGGGGGGGGGGGGTTCCTACATAAAACAAATTGTGGAAACATTTCTGCATGTCAGAGACCTGGAAGTGCTGTGTCATCTTTAATATATTGTCTCCAAAGAAAAGTCCTTCTAAAGACTAGTCTGGTGGCACAGTAAATTAAAAATCGGTACTTTTCCGTTATCGGGGCAACATGTCTAATGAGCACTTGGAATGTTAACACGAGGTCACGCACTGATGCGGCTGATGTGGGTGCACCCTTCACTGTAATCCTAACTGATTGTTAAAGAAAACCTCAAACTTTATGAGGAACGGGCCCAAATATTTTTCAAAAACATGGAGATGTGGTGAAAATATGGACAATTAACAGGTATGCTGATTGCTTACCGAAATGCATATAGAATATCAATACTAATGGTAATATGCATCATTTCAGAATGCACAATAGTTAACATTTCTCTTTTGAAAGTGGAACTTGAGTAATATGAACTGTTTAAGGCTCCATGTTTCTCCGAAATGAGGTACAGTTCAGAGGTCTGTGAATAAGCAGTATCACATGCCTGCAACTGGCCCTAAGATCTTCCTACGGAAACTCCCGGGTGTTCCTGGGATCATCCTTCAGAAATCGGAGGTGTCCCAAGGTTTATCCCTCACAAACTCCAAGAGGTGTGCCTGGGGTGTGGGTCATCACTGCATAAATGGTCTGGTTAGGCAGAATCTCGTGTTTTGTCACACCCATCCCACCGTGCATCCCAAACATGGCAGGGACGCTTACATGCAACAGGAATTACATGTCAAATTTCAAAGCTAAGGCAATGGATCAAAAACACGAGTCAGAGAAATGTTCTACGTAAACATTATTTTGGAAAGTATGCTGCAGTTAACACTTGCTAACACTACAGTGTCGTTCATGTCTAGGAAATGAGGCAAAGAAATGCTCAAGAAAGGCCTGTGTAATGCGTGCTGCCCCGATAATGGAAAAGTACCTCAAAAAAAAATCTAATATGAAATCAATAGGTGAATGAATTTGAGAAGAATAGGCTAAGGAATCTACCTCAGATCTTCAGTCATCTTCATCAGAGAATGCAGTTCTGTCTTTCTCTTCACAGAAGATGAAGTGGTAGAAGATAAAGAGAAAAACTGAGGACAGTTTACAGACATAATTGCTTAAAAGGCCCCTTAAAGAAATCAAACCATTCCTTCTGAGGGTCTCTAGTAACAGAAGAAGAAGAAGAATCAGGGTATCTGGCACTTCATGGACTAAAATTTCAGGAATGCCTTCTGATCCCGCAGATATAATGAGCCATAGGTTCTCCTTCAGGGCTCAGCAGGCCATCTGATCTGTTAAATATAATGTGCTAAGATGCTGCTCCTTATTTGCCTCCAACAGGATCATGACACCAGGAGCAGTGGATGATACTGGATGGTCTGAGGGGTCATCATGTGACAGGATCGTGACACCAGGAGCAGCAGATAATACTGGGTAGTCTGAGGGCTCACTATGTGACAGGATCGTGATACCAGGAGCAGTGAATAATACTGGATGGTCTGAAGGCTCACCATGTGACAGGATCTTGACACCAGGAGCAGTGGATGATACTGGGTGGTCTGAGGGCTCACCATGTGACAGGATCATGACACCAGGAGCAGCAGATAATACTGGGTAGTCTGAGGGCTCACTATGTGACAGGATCTTGATACCAGGAGCAGTGAATAATACTGGGTGGTCTGAAGGCTCACCATGTGACAGGATCATGACACCAGGAGCAGCGGAGAATACTAGGCAGTCTGAGGGCTCACTATGTGACAGGATTATGATACCAGGAGCAGTGAATAATACTGGGTGGTCTGAAGGCTTACCATGTGACAGGATTGTGACACCAGGAGCAGTGGATAATACTGGGTGGTCTGAGGGCTCACCATGTGACAAGATCTTGACACCAGGAGCAGCGAATAATACTGGGTAGTCTGAGGGCTCACTATGTGACAGGATCGTGATACCAGGAGCAGTGAATAACACTGGGTGGTCTAAAGGTTCTCCATGTGACAGGATTGTGACACCAGGAGCAGAGGATAATACTGGGTGGTCTGAGGGCTCACCATGTGACAGGATCGTGACATCAGGAGCAGTGGACAATACTGGGTGGTCTGAGGGCTCACCATGTGCCACAACACAGACATCTGGGTCTGACTGTATAACAACGCTTCAAGATTCAATTTATGGGCATCTTCTTCTTCAACTACTGAGGGACTTGTGAATACAAGGATTCAGAGGCCATCGTATCTCATGTGAGCGCTTCAATTCTCTGATTCTCAAGAAATACTTGAAGAGAAGCTAAACAACTCCTTAATGTTCTAGACACAAAAGACTGACAAACAGAAAATTATTTATAATTATGACTCAGTACTAAGCAGAACAAACATTTAGTGTGATCATCTCTATATGGTATCTGCCATTCACAGTCATATTTACCCTTCCTAGTTGACATGAAAAATATTACATTTTGGTCAAAAATCAGAGGATAGAGGAAGGATTCCCCAACAAGTCCACTTATCTGCTCAGTGAAATGGATAACTGGCACAGTCTATGTAGCTGAGAGACTGAAGTGAAAGTGAAATCTCCCTGTTGGGGCTGCCGGTAAGAACATTATGTGGCTTTTTGTGCCGAATCTTTCCTTATCTAGCGCTTTGTGTACTTGTACTTTGGGCATACACTTGATGTATGGATTGAGAGGAAGATGCCCAATCTTTGATATGCTGGCCAGATATATGGTATCATTTGTGGGATACTTCACCTACATAGCGTATACTGCAACAGTGATCACTGGAGGTCACCTGAACAGGATTTATTTTTGTTTTGGGAGATAAAGGAAACTGAGGGAGGAACAACTGTAATGAGTTTCACCAATCGTACTGCAATATGCACATTTTTTAATGAAGATGAAATTATTAGAGAGGGAAGGGTTTTAAAATATATACAGGAATATCTACGGAAATAAGTCTGATGGTGAATGAAAACTTATTTGTGGATCATAGAAATATGTTAACTTTTTATGAGACATGATTAGGTTAGTGAAAACATTGTAAAGAAAAGTATAAGAAAATGCACAAGGAAGCTGAGAATGAGTGGCATAAAACTGTTGAGAAGATATATATGGGAAAGTAAAGAAATTTAAGAAGGCAGTAGGAGAAATAGATACCCAATGCAAAAGACAGGAAAAAGAGTTAAAATAACTGAATTAGGTGAAGGTAAAAGATGTGCTTTTAAGACAAAGATGTCTACTTGTAGGTAATAAGGAAGAGGTGACAGCATATTTAGGTAAAAAGGTAAGGCATGAAGAAGGTCTGGTGTTAGAAGCAGAAATGAGTAAGGGTGTTATTGTGAAAGAACAGAGAAAATAATGAGAGTGCAGTGAGCTATGCAAAAGGTAAACATACAAGAAAGAACGGGGAGATAAAAAATGACTAGAAGGTATAAAAATTGATGAAACTAATGAATAATTGGAGGACCAGTAATTTTATGCAAAGCAACACAATTTCACGGTGACTAGTATTGTTGCCTCACAGCAAGGGATTCTCCAGTTTGGTTCTTTGCTGTGATGCTTTCTATGTGGAGGCTGCATATCCTCTCTGTGTAGATGTAGCTTTCCTCCAGGTCATCTATTTTCCTCCCCTGTCCCTAGCGCACAAGACAGATAGATTACTAATTCTAAACTGTCTAAAGGAGTGTGTGTGTGTGTGTGTGTGTGTGTGTGTGTGTGTGTGTATGCATGTGTGTGTATGTGTGCGTGCACATGTGTGCATGTGTGCACACTTGTGCATACATGTGTGTGTGTGAGTGCATGTGTATGTGTCTGTGTGCCTATGTGTGTGTGCGTGTGTGTGCATGCATGTGTTTGCCTGTGTGTGTGTATATGTGTGCTTCTGTGTGCATGCACATGCATGCATGCATATTATTATTTATTTTATATTTGATTACCGGGTTGGTCTGACTGGGCAATCAGGTGCCCATTTTCAGCAGAGACCCGGGGAGAAAAGCTCCACATGTGTGTGTGTGTGCTTGTGCATGTGTGTGTGTGTGTGTGTGTGTGTGTGTGTGTGTGTGTGTGTACGTGTACTCATGCATGCATGTGAGTCTGTCTGCATGCGTATGTGTGCTCATGCATGTGATTGTGTATCTATATGTGTGTCTGCGCATGTGTGTACACGCATGTGTGTGCCCATGCATGTGTTTGTGTATATATGTGTGTTTGTGTGTACATGTGCATATCTGTGTGTGTGTGCGTGTGTGTCCGTTCGCACATGCGTGCATGTGCATGCTCGTGCATATGTGTGTGTGTGCACGTGCATATGTGTGTATGTGCATATGAATGTGTGTGTGTGTGTGTGTGTGTGTGTGCGTGCTCGTGCATATGTTTGTGTATATATACATGTGTGTGTGTGTGTGTGTGTGTGTGTGTGTGTGTGTGTGTGTGTGTGTATGTGCACACCCATGGATGCATGCGTGTGTGTGTGTGTACGTGCGTGTGTGCATGCATGTGTTTGTGTGTGCATGCGCATGTGTGTCTGTGTGTGTATGTGTGTGTGTGCTCACACGTGCATGTATGCATGCATGTCTGGATGTACAGAAGCAAGGCTTGGCACTCTATTCCCACACTCTGCTTACCCCATAAACTCTGTGGCTTGGGATGGCTATTCATAGGGTCACACTATAAGAGTAATTAGTGACTCAACAGCAATGGATGGATGAATGTGATATCATGTAGATTATATAATTATAATGAAAATAAGACAAAAAATGGTTTTTGATGTAGTAATGAAGAAATTATCACAAAGGGCATTTCAGGAGTAAAAGGAAAAAAATGTGAAGAATGTGTTAATTATAATAAAACAAGTATATTGCATAAACACAACAGCAGAACAGAACAGAATATTACAGTTAGTGATATACTAAAGGTATATACAGATGGATGGAAAGTGGTGAGTTTTTGTCAGGGTATTCACGGCAGAACATAGATTAACTGAGAATAAAATTTGCTTGAAACCACCACGAGGAAGAAAGTTGTAGATCCTTTTATTAATGAGAACAAGCGCTTTCACGCAATAAAATGCGCTTCATCAGGTTACAATTTTACTAAAATTTCAGCCATTTATATAGTAAAAGGCATTACCAATTATTCAATCAATTTGTAATTAAAACAGAAACAATTAAGATAATTTATCAAAATAACAGTGATATGCTAGTACTTACTAAAACGGAAGCCTATACATACCATATAATAACATTTTTTAAAAAATCTGCAGCCATCATTATATATATATTGGATCGCATATGTATATTAAGCCAAGATATAGATTATATCTATGATTAATGCAATCAAACTCCTACATTAGTTCTCAAGGAAGTTCTGCCCATATATGGGAAAGAACCCCTATTAGTAGCTGGTCGTCGCACATCACGATTGGTAAGCAATAATAACACGGAAAATGCATATTTCTGCTGTTTATTATATCAGTCATATGACTAAAAAGCCGTATGACACTATAGCTTCAAAAGCGCAGTATATAATAAAATTCATAAGGATAATCTTCCACTAAAAAATTTTTTATATTAAAACAAAAACCATATTACAATGATTAATTGATTGTGATTCTACTACTAAAAGCCGGAGCTGAAAAACTGAGGAAAAGTGCGCTGAAGCGCAAAAAGTTACCTGTCACTATTCCATTATTTTCTAAACCTTGAAAGAACATGGGCACTTAGACAGCCCAGTTTTAACTATTTTTAACTATTTTTATATATGTAATTGATTTTTAAAAATAATATATGTTTTTTAAAAATATTATTTGATAAACTGTGTATACAAAACATAAATAAATTAGAAATTCAAAGCGAACACCTATAGTGACAGCTATGACTTCGCAGAATTAATAAGTTAATGTATATGATGGTATTGACAAATAACATGAATATTATGATCCAAGGATATATATTATATCCATAACTAGTATAATCAGACTGTGACCACTGGGCTTAAAGACACTTGGGCCCATGTGGAGAGATCTTTATTTTGCTGTCCAGCCACTATACAAAACGTTTCAAATTCAAAACGCAAGCACATGCTTTCCGATATAGTTTCCATATGTCAATCTCAAAATTACAAAAACAAAATATAATATTATAGCAAAGTGAATACATAGAATGTTGTAAAACTAGTAAAATAAACATTCTATCATTAAAGGAAATCAGCTTTATTTCAGCCAATAAAGGCTGAAACTAGAATACTAAGAATAAATGCTATTATATATATATAAAAGCACAGAAATTGTGTATCTCTGTGTCTAACAAAATCGTCGGCCTCTAGTCAGTCCCCATTTTTCATTTTCTCTATCATAAATTAATTTCCAATATTATATATTTAGGAAAATGTTATTGGAAACATCTTGTGATGAATATTGATATAGACATCAATTATTAGAACTACAGGGTGGCATAAGACATATTCATCAGATATCTAGCAGAATCCAAAATTGAGCATATAACTAAACAAAAATAAAAATAAAAACAGCTTGTAAATAAAAATATAACCAATGATATACTAAACATGAAACTGGTATAGAGCAAGACAGATCACCTGCTCACAAGATATTACAATGTGGTATTAAACTAATGAGTGGTGGCTCATGTAGGGCCCAATAGGGCAGGCCGAATATTGATCATGGTGTTCAAACCAGGTGGTATATGAGCTTTTAATCTCAGAATCCATCTGAGTTCAAATGTTTCCAAAGTGTTCATATGGTTACCTTCTCTTCTATTAGGATTTACTACTTGCAAAATCTGAAACGCAAAATTGTGTTGAGAATGAATATTACAATGTACGGCCAATGCATTAGTGGGACTATTTCTTCTTATATCATATACATGATTATATATTCGGTCTCTAAGTCTTCGTGATGTCATACCCACGTAATAGCCGTTACATTGATTGCAAGTAGCTAGGTAAACCACATTTCGGGTATTACAATCTGCATAAAAGGTGGGTTTAAAATTAAATTCGACCCCTAAGATGTTGAAATTTCCTGTCCTATTTATGTATCTGCAAAGTGAGCATTTACCACAGGCAAAAGTGCCTGTCTTTATTTGGGCCCTGACATCAACAGGTGCTACAACTAATTTCTCTTTGCATAACAGCCTTTTCAAATTCATGCAGTTGTTATATCTGAAGACAGGTTTCTCCCCAAGCAATTCCAAAAGTGTTGGGTCTGTTAATAAAATTTTCCAGTTCCCTTTCACGATTTTGGTTAAATGTTGCACATCACTAGTATATTTAATATCATATTCAACATTTTGGATCATCATCTTTTTCTTTTTATTATATGATTTAGTTAATTTTCTTCGAGTTGTTGGACTCTCAAATAAGGATTCAGTTGTATCATTTATTAGTTTTATAGGATATCCTCTATCTATAAACCACTTTTTCTGGGAATCAATTAGTTGTAGTGCATCTGATTCATCACTGCATATTCTTAATATCCTGTTCATCTGATTCTTAACAATATTTTGAAAAATGTGACGTGGATGTAAGCTATCATAATGAAGAATCCCGTTCCTCCAACAGGATTTTCTATAAAGTGTAGTGGTCAAATCATTATTAGTTCTTTTCATGATGGTAATGTCTAGAAAATTAATGCTTAAATTGGAATATTCAAATGTGAATCTAAAGAAAGATGTAGTAGTATTCATGAAGGCAATGAAGTCATTCAAGGTGTCAACGTCACCATTCCACAATAGAAGGACGTAATCTACAAATCGCCTGTATAGGACCACGTTACTAAACCTAGGGTCATTAAAAATATTTTCTTTTTCCCATCTATATACAACAAGGTTGGCATATGCATTAGCACAGGGGGTGCCCATGGCCACCCCCCATGTTTGTGCATATACCGTATGATCGTACAAAAAGATATTATTGTTTAAAACCAAGTCTAGCAAACAGCAGATATTCATGATCTCATTGTTATCCATGTTTGTTTCTGTCAGATGTGCTCTAACTGCATCTAGACCATAGTCGTTTGGAATACTTGTGAAAAGACTCTCTATGTCTAACGTAACAAGTAGAGTATCTTCTGTAATTTTGTTTTTCACTACATCTAGTTTTAGTTCATCCAATAGTTTATAGGAGTCCTGTAATATGGTAGATACTTCCTTCACCAGTGTTCCTAATTTGGTTTGTATATACAGAGAGGCATTTTGTGTGACCCAGTGGTCACCTGATACAATAGGACGTAGTGGATGTGGATATTTGTCCTTGTGTAGCTTGGGCAAACCCTTAATAATAGGTATCAGGGGTAAATCTATCAAAAGAAAATCATAGAGGGGTTTTTCTATAGATCTTGTCATTAATAGATCATAAAAAGTATCGTGTACATACTGCACTATTGATGTAACATCTGACTTCTCTATCATCTTATAGGCATTGTCGTCTTTCAACATATTAGACATTAATTCTTGATAAAAAGTTACATCCATAGCAACTATCCCCCCTCCCTTGTCTGCCGGTCTAAACACCAGGTTTGTATCATTACAGAGACCTTGTAGTTCACATTTTTCCACTGCGCTTAAATTAACAAAGACATTTTTGCCATCATGACAATCATAGTAACGATAAAAATCACGCTCACATGTTTTCATAAAACATTCAATGGATGGTATTAATGGAGGCACAAAAGTACTCTTCTTTCTACAAGTAGAACCATCTGAGCCAACATTATCGTTAGGTACAACATCTTTAAATAGGACCTTAAGAGATAATTTCCTGCAAAACATGCGTAAACCTATTAAAGTATCAGATATAGCGCTATGTTTTGAGGGAATAAATGACAAACCCTTATTTAATACATGCTGTTCATTTAAAGTAAATGTCCTTGTTGTTAGGTTAAAGAACAAACAGTTCACGCTTTCATTTTTCTTCTTTGGTCCGGCGTTTCTCCCGATAACTTCCTTTTTCCTCTCCCCCGGCTGGTGGAACGGGTGCGTGTTGCACCTTTGTAAGGGAGAGGAAAATTTAAAGGTACAGGTGCCATAAATCTGTGGTTCAAGCTACTAGTTTTAGATTTGGCACCCAGAACATTTTGGTTCGCTAAGCCCTGCTGATTGCAAGGCAAAGATGCAGTAGGTGTGTCAGACACACTGGGTTCTCTATTCATAATATTTTCAGGCACTGGCCTATTGTCTATTGAATCATTCATCACAGTCATTGTATCCTTATTGATAGGATATGGAACTACTGGTGCTTGTATAGATTGCAAATTGTCTTTTGAACTAGTTATCGGCCAAACAAAAATGCGGCCGAGATGAAAATCTTCACAGTCACGCTTCAATTTTCTAGTTTTTATCTGTTCCAGTTTATCACTATATAGGGCTAACTGTCTATTCATAGCTTGTATCTTAGAATTACAAAACTCAGTTTTATGATTAGTAGTAAGTAGTTTATATTGTTCCTCTACCTTCACAAGGAGCTCGGCTTCGATCGGTGTAAAATAATCCAGCAGCAGCTGGATATATCTGTTTCCGAAATCAATGTTCAATTGTTGCCATTGACGAAGTAATTCTGGATGGCTATCCCCGTAGGTCGGCATGCAGAGAACCCGCATGCCACGGGGGATAACCTTGAAGTGTAAGCAGGCTTGTAGATGTCTTCTCTGCCATACGAGCCTATGCAGGCGATAAAGATCATTTTCCAAACTTCTCAAGTTTCCAAAAAATTCATACAAATTCTCACTGGTACTGGACGGGCTAGTATGAGCATCACCATGAATATCCATTCGCAACAGTGGATTCTCTTTTTGGTAAAACAGACAGTTCCAGTTTTCACTTGCCACCGTACTTACTGGATTATAATCTAGTTCAATGTTCGGCATTTCCATCGTGTGTAGATCGGCTAAGCACAACAGGAGAAATACTAACAGCAAAAGACAAAAACCGATCATCCAAAGGTTCCCAGCATCAAAAGAACATAGATTAAGGTATTGCTGAATAGATGGACAAGTAAAAACAAGTAAAAATGAGTTAAGGAGTTAGGCAGGGATTAACAATAAGCAGAAAACTATTTAATTTAAGCATCAAACAAAATCAATTCTGACATGTAGCACTCTTACTAAAATAAAGAAAATAAATCCACCTGATTCACAGATGCATTGAGAGATGCACAGATAATCTCAGTCACATCAAATGAAGATACAATTTAACGCCCCCCTCAATCCTACCTTAGCGTGTCTAAAACACTGACCTAGACAAACCTGGTGAAATAGCTAACAGAGGCCAAAACAGGACAGACGTTGCTGTATGGTACAGTTTAAGTTATCTGGCACAATTAAATGGAAATGAATACTAAGGTTTAATACATAAATTGCTATTTAGTCTGAAAGCAATGACTATTTTGTATAATTTTCAAAATCTGTACAGTTTTAGTCAATATATCTATCACTGGTTAACTTTTTACTTCAGGTTACTGCCTTATCATTTGGTTTAAGCCACTATAGAAATGGCCTCCAGTAACTTCTTTGTAGCTATTTTGTATTGCGTGTATGCTTGCTTGCCAATGGCCTAGCTTGCGGTTGAAAAAGGTCATTGGACTAATTAATTTGCATGATTACCAAATAAATACCTTATAAGGCAAAAGAATATACCTTGTGCCGCTTGTCCACCTCTGCTTGTGTAATGCCAGGAGAAAATCATACTGTTACAAAGATATGCTTACATTTTGCAAGATCTTTACTTTAGGTTTCAGACATTAAATGTGCTCATTTTAACATTTACAAAACTCCCAGTGTAAACATTAATTCAATTGATTTTTTTTTTTCTGAAGAAGTTACTTCTTTTACTTAACCTGATGATTTCTCTAGGTAATATCTAAGTAAGTGAAAGTGCTGCAGAATGATATAGCTGTATAATATAAAAGGAGAACAGAAAATCTGTATGTGAACCTGCAGGGAGGAAACATGCAGGGCATTGTGCTGAAGAAAAACCACAACAGTGATGTGTTACTACTGACATTACAACGTGAAACAGTGATTTTAGCATAGCAGCAACTAATGACAAGGACAGTTATTAAGTCATCGATACTGAAGGTACAATGTGTACATGTATGTTTATTTGCAGCTAGTTTAACTTCTCCAAATGCTTATTTTTTTTATACCTTGACACGAATGGACTGCATTTTTATGTCAGGGCATAATTAAATTTCATGGTGTCAGTAATGCTTCAGTCTTCTCAGTACTCTCAAGAGCCCAGAACCGCTTCCCTCTGCAACTTATATGTGGTTACATGACAGCACTCTATATAATCAAACATTTGTAATCTTGAATGTTTTAACATTGGCAGAAGTATTCAAAATCTATTTGGCATTACGTCCATGCAAGACTGTGCACATTGGGGATCAGGGGAATTTTCCCTTTCCCCATTGTAATGTGATCTCAAAGTTGGTATATATAATTATCTGGGGGTATTGGGGTGTAGGGGAGGCTTGCCCCCTGCAAAAAACATGTTTTGTTTCATTGTTTTAGCTTTCAGTCTTTTGGGATTGATTGTTAGCCATTCGAAGTGTGTGTACTTCGATGGTACATGTATTGGTAATGTATTTAAGTACAACTGCAAATTATTTTTTTAATAATCCCATTGCTCCTACGGCTACTGGGACTGTCTTGGTATCATTCTTCCACATTGCTCGTTTCTTCTTGCAAATCCTAGTATTTTAAGAATTTATCTCTCTCATTAGGTAGACTCTATAGTTCCTGGGCGTAGCAATTTCAACTATCAGTGCTGCTTTTTTCCCCCCTAGAAATGCTATATCTGGTTTTCTTGCATTTATTTTTGAACTGTTTGGTAACGGGTGACCCCATGTGATATAAACTTCATCATTGTTGATAATGCTTTATGGTTCACATCTCCAGTGTTTCTCAGCTACTTACATGTTTTAGCATTTCCACAGTCTTCAATGCAATAGTCTTGCCACTTTATTGTGCCTTTTACTATACAAGCCCTCAGCTACGAGTGTATCATACCCAGTAATGAGATTTATAACTGCTCCTAGGTCTGTTTTACAGTAACTACATTTGTCTGTTTCTCCCACTTTTTCAATAGACTTTGTAAACCACCCTGAACATAGCCCAATATATTGAATCATCAGCATTAGCCTTTCATCTTTTGGTTTTAATTCACATCTTCTTGACCATTCCTGTGTCAAATCTTGGTCAACACAAGGTTGTTCCAAAAGATCTCTATATTTGCCACTATATTTGTAGACCTTCCAATTGTATTTCCTTCACTTCTGGTCCTTTTTATTTATATTATTTCCTTTGTTTATTCACTCTCCATTGCTGTTTGACTTCTATCTATTTCTGCATTGATTTCCATTCCTGCTTTACTTTGAAGTGCTTCCATAAACTAAAGAAAAATGTCATCTTAGACTTCTTCACCTCAAGCTTTAAAACTTTCACTATGTTTGGATCTGATGAAGTCAGCAGATACATAAGCAGTCCCTTTGATTGTAGATGTATATATGCAGTCATTTTTGAGGAGGCCCATACCTTCTCCAGAATGAGGGATGCATAATCTAGATATGCACCTGTTTATATATATATATAAAATTATAAAGCATGAAGCATTTTAATTGATCTCATGGATAAACTGAATCAATACTTTTTAGGACCAGTCAACCACACGAATGCTGTAAGTTATAACAGGGAGAGCAAATGATTTATAGCCTGGACTTTATTCCTAGATGTCACAGCAGTTGTCAGTTTTAGCTTTAATTTCCTGAAGTAATCCTTACTGAGTTTTATTCTTATTTATTCATGCAGCTACGATTAGGAGGTTGTGATAGACCTCTACTACAGCTTACATATACTTATCTCTTCTGACACAGAAGCTTGCTCAACACTCAAGGCTGGATAGAGGATACATAACTAGGGAACATTGGAATTGAACCTTTGGTAGTTTTTCAGACCATACAGTAGTGAGTATGAGATTACAATGGAATGAAGGAAAGAAATAAGACAGGCACAGGAGAGTCCCCACTTAATTGCTGGACAGGCAGAGGGATGAAGTCTAGGTAGCAGACATTGTACAGAAGGTGACAGAGCAAGGGGATGGCATAAGGTAAAAAAAATTACTTCATGAGATCCAGCTGTGGGTCAGAGAGAGAGAAGAAAATATGAGATTAGTAAGAGGTAGACGTGATTTGCTAGAATGTATACAATGAGACAGAAGGAAGGGGAGTGCTCAGAGTAAAGATAAGGAAAAGGAAAGTAAACAGAAATTACAAAAATGGGAGGACGAGAGGATCTAGGAGACAAGGATAGCAGGGAATCTCTGCCCCAGAAGCATCAAATCACTGGCAGTGAGACTGAGACAACAGGCGACTGAAAGGGAAATATATAAGCTACAACAAGAAGGGCAGTAGAAATGGAGGCAAACTTGGTATGGATTTTGGATGGCTTTATGGAATTTTACCAGGAATTACATAAGGAAGTGGCTCAAGTAGTTGTGAAGGAAGCCATGGCTGGAGGGGATTGGAGGTTACCAATAACAAAAAAACTAACTGAGCAAGAAAGCAACTGCATGTGGCATCTGACAGGAAAGGATGAATTAAAGAACTTTTGGCACAGGATGGTGAAGGGCAGCAACCTGTGAACTGACGGGCTGCTGAGTGAACTTTGGGATTTGAAAAGAAATTTTATGTTGGACTAGTGGATTCATTTGTTTATTGGAATACTGAATGGGAAAGATGATCCAGATTCTTGGAAAGATGCTCTGATTACTGTGATTTACATTCGGGAAAGATCCACTGCACCCATTTTGAATCATGATTATAAGTGTTTTATGCAGGCTCAAATAGTTTAACAAAGGTACTGAAAAGGGTGATAAAAGATGATCAAGCAGGCTGTGTGGGGGTGGAAGGTGCAGATAACTTATAAAAAATATTATTGATGATTCAAGAAGCTCAGGAGAGAGAACAGGATCTAACTTTGATATTGCTTGATTCTGGAAAAGCTTTTGAAAGAGTGGGAAAGGATTATGTGTTTTCGGTGGCTGAGACATGGAATTTTCCAGATAGTTTGATGCAGATGATAAGAAGTATTTCTCAGGGAGCTACAGTTAACTTAAAATTAGACCAAGGCTGTCTATGCACGTGAGGACTGATAGAAAACACGACAAGGCTGCCGAGTGCCACCACTGTTGTTTGCCATCTACGTAGAACCATCGGCAGACAGGTTTAGAACATTAATTATTAGATTACATTATGAGACTGATCATCCACATAATCTTAAAAAGAATATTATCAAAGGACAGATGGTTAGAATAGCAAGAATGGCATCAGACAAAATGGATTTCATAAAGTAGACAGGTATTGTACACTAAATGCTCAGTGAAAGGGGGTATCCTGATGAACTGATTAATTCTATTAAGAGAGGTGTGGTGGAAGGATGGGGAACAACTTATTTACTTTTGTTAACCAGTGGTGAGTTTACTGGAAACAAGAAGATTATGGGTAATATACAACAAAGTATAAAACAACTTCCCTATTTGACATTAACATATTATACAGAAATAGGGTGGATTAAGAAATGCATTAATGATGTCTGGGGTTTGTTTAGTAGGATGCCCACCAGAGTGGATGTGTTCCAAAAACCATTGAGGTACGGTTTTAAAAGGAATTTAAATTAAAAAAAAACATACTAGAGAAGAAACAGGATAAATGGAGAGGTGGGACATGTCCAAAAACTTGGCACTTATAAATGTGGGAGGTGTTCCCAGTGTCTGTTTATAGCTGGAACAAAATATTTAGACATACCCAGTATCAGTAATAAAACATATTCCAGTTGCTATACAAAGGTAGTAGTATACCGGGTGTATTGTAAGGTCTGTTGGACATACTATATTGGAAAAACAGAACATAACCTTAGATTACATATATATGAACATATACATGATATTAACAAAAATAATGAAAATAATGCCCTATACAGGCACCTGCTGACATGTAAGGATGCAGATTACAAATTTTGGGTGTTACAGGAGGTTGGCCAAGATGAGAGAGGAGGTGACTGGGAGACTCGATTAGAGTTCCGAGAAAAGATTTGGCAACTGAGACTGGACGCATGTAATAGTCCTGGCCTGAACGATCATGTCTCCATCACCCCTGCTCTAAAATTACTCTCAGCCAACCCAAAAAGAAGTGATACATAAATTAGAATATAAATACAAGACACCATAATGTTATATATACATTAAATATTTTGTAATTAACAATTCCCCTTTTTATCAACATAAATCATATTTTAACCTATTTAACATTTATATTTATATTCACATTTCAATATATTTAATTCTACTTATCCATTTTATATTTCATATTTCATATTTTATATTTCATTCTATCTAACATAATATTCCACAACTTTAGATAGTATAGTAACATTGCGTCAAACCTAGTATGTGAAGTTATTGTTTTTCCCTCAGTGAATTAATTGATTCCCCAGTCCACTTTCTTATGCCTTTCCTAATAACTAACAGGAACAATATTAAATTACATTTTATATATATATATATATATATATATATATATATATATATATATATATGTTTTATATGTTTTTTATATATTTTTTATATTGTATATATTTCATATTATATCACATTGGTAGGTTTTTCACACAGTTGTGTTCATTTTTTGGTCTGCATTTATGAAAGAATGTATTTCTTGGAATGTATTTGCTTTGTACACATGGGAACTTAGATTTATATTTATATACATTTATTTAGATTTTAATTGGTATAGATAGGTATATATACATTAATATTACACTAGTAAATACATATTACTACCATTTTAAGCATCTATAGGACATGTTATTAGTAGTTTTTATGTTGAGACTAATATACAGACCTTGAAGGGTTAATATATGTAATTTTTGAATTAACTGAATTAACTGGCTGACCAATGAAGTAGAATCTACTATTATAATTAGTGTTTGAGTACTGTGGCAGATGATTCTGATGAAGTCTCCTGGTTGGAGATGAAAGCGCTAAATCTGCCTTGTTTTTACCTTTTGGTTTAAAATGATCTTTACTTGTGTTTGAATAAATCCCTTTTGTGGAAGCCTGGTTCGTGTACCTTATTGGTGGACAGTACGTTTTATAATCTTCTGAACAGAAGATTTTGAAGGAGGGACAGCCTTCATTGATACCTGGAACAGTGTTGATGTCTCAATTACTAGAGGTGACATTTGGTATAATACAAGTAGGAATGTAGCATTATATACTGACGATATATTTGTAATGATGACTGATTATGAGATGGATGGTCTGGGAGATATTAAGAGTACTTTGGAAGAGTTTCTTGATACAAAGTTAATGGCAAAAAAATGAAAGCTCTGAGAATGAAAACTTTGGAGGAGAGATGGCATTAGGGAGATTGTGAAAAATTCTGGGTAGAAAGGATTAAATATTTGTATATCTAGATTTATAACCAGATCAGATTAACAATCCATTCTACTTATGAGGTATACAGGAAGGTTAAGCAGCAGATACAGAACTAGAAGACATTAACCTAGACATGGTTCTGGTGCTACAGATGTATGTGATATCACAGTTCATATATGCAGGACAAGCCTTTTGGCAGCTGCTGGATAAAATTATGTTTAATAAAATTAAATAGTTATGTAGTGACTCTGTATGGGCTGAAGGAGAAAAAGAAGTTATGTTCTTACCATAACGTTCCATCTCTGTTGTTCACCTTCATTCATTCCTTACTGATGAGTGTCGGCCTTATAACAGGCTTGTGCCAGCCAAAAACTCTCGAGCTAAGCTTTTACCCATTACCTCAGATCAAGTTTGCCCGTGACAGGAAAGCAGAGGCTTTTTCCGAGCAAAAACCCTAAAAACAGGATAGGACCCAATCCGATTCTCCAGGAGCTCCTGGAAGGGGAAGGTGGGTGGGACATAATGAATGAATGAAGATGAACAACACAGATGTAATGTTATGGTAAGAACATAACTTCTTTATCTGATGTTGCTAATCTTTATTCATTCTTTACTGATGCAACAGAGTCCCTATCTACATTTTGTCCTGGGAGGTCCTTATGGAAGAATGTTCCTGAGTACCATTGAACCAAAAGATACTCTTCCCTTGGAGACCAGGTCCAATTTGTAATGAGTAATAATGGTATGGGGAGTGGACCAAGTTGCAGCCGCACAGATGTCATCTATTGAAGCTCTTGAATAAAAAGCTACAGAGGTTGCCATTGATCTGGTTGAGTGTGCTTTGACCTTGCTCAGTAGAGGAATGTTACTCTTTTGGTAAATGAAGGATATGCAGTTTCTCAATCATTTAGATAAGGTCACTTTAGAAACAGGGTACCCCAATTTCAGACATGAGGGAGACACAAACAAGTGGTCTGATTTATGTACTGGTTCTGTTCTGTCTAGATAAAAACACAATTGTCTATGTACATCCAACAAATGAAGGCAGTATTCTCCTCTATTCGAACAGTTTGGAAAACAGACAGGAAGGTCAATCGTCTGGTTAACTGTCAGTTCTGAGATGTCTTTTGGAAGGAAGGAGGGGATAGTCCAGAGTGATACTATGTGTGAAAGGTCATATACGGGCATTTGATACATAAGGCCAGAAGCTCAGATATCCTTCTACATGAAGTTATGGCTACTAAAACAGTGACTTCCTGGCCAAAAACTTCATATCACAAGAATCCGCAGGTTCAAAGGGTGGTTGTGTCAGAGATTGTAGTACCAACGTTAAGTCCCAAGGGTCAATTGGTTCTTTGAAAGGTGGTCTGATGTGCGATACCCCCTTTAAAAAGGTTTTGCAGAGGTGATGGGAAATCAAGAAAGAATCTTGGAAACAGTCATGAAAGTTTAAAATTGCAGCTAAATGGACTCGAATTGTGGAGGCTGCCGCTCCTGACTGTAAAAGTTTTGACACATAATCTAAAACGAAAGTAACAGGAGCTGAGCAAGGATCTAGTTTCTTTTGTTTGGACCAAATCAGAAATCTCTTCCATTTGCTGAGACAGATTTTCCTGGTGGATGGTTTATGTAAAGCCAGAAGAATATTACGTACAGGGGAGGAAGTGGAGGAACCAAGCTGTCAGCTTGAGACTGGGAAGGTTGTGCTGCGTCAACCCTTGTGGATGAGAGATCAGTTCCAGAGTTGAATCCAGGGCTGACGTACTAGGTGAGGCCAAAGGAAGGGAAACTATATTCGTCATGGCCAGTAAGGGGCAATGACGATTACTTTGCTTCTCAGATGAAGAACCTTCTTTAGAACAAGAGGAATCAAGGGGAAGGGAGGGATAACATACAGAAGTCTCATGGGCCAATCATGTATCTGGGCGTCCCTTGGACATTCCCCTGTGAAGAAAAAATACCTGCTGCATTTGTTGTTTAGTGGGGAGGCGAAAAGATTGCAGCAGGGCTGCCCCAGCGGCTGAAAATCTTTGCCGCCTTGACTGGATTAAGGGACCACTCATGAGGCAGTAGGATACTTCTGCTCAGCTTGTCTGCAATCATGTTGGAAGCCTCGGGAATATACATTGCTATCAGAAAGTGGTCAGAAGCTATCGCCCATTGCCAAATTCTCATGGCCTCTCGACACAAGAGGTAAGACTTGGTTCCCCCTTGTTTGCTGATGTACTAGACTACTGACATGTTGTCAGACTGTATAGCAATTTTCCCTGATGGGAGGGTGGATTGAAGTGTTTGCAATGCTAGAAGCACTGCCCTCAGTTCTAGGACACCGATATGCAGATTGGCCTCTATGTCTGACCAAGTGCCTTGGACAGTCTCCCCTTGGTAAAGCCTCCCCACCCTATCAGGGAAGTGTCTGTGGTCACTGTGGCCCTGGGCTGAGGTGGGCAGAAGGGGCGACTCCATAATACTTAGTTTGGCTTCATCCACCACATTAGATCCTGTTTGCATCACTGGGTTATCTGTATCTGAAAGGACAAAGGATGGTGCAAAGGATACCACTGTGGCAATAGGAGCCATTGGAGAATTCTCATGTGTAGTCTTGGCAAGGGCACTATGGTAATTGACACTGCCATGGAGTTCAGGAGCTGAAGAACCCCCCAAGCAGGGTCTAGGTTTTGACAGAGTATCACCCGGATCTGGGATCTTATCCTGTGTAATCTGTGGACCAGAAGACAGACTAGGCAAGACTGTGTATTGAAAATTGCTCCTATAAATTCCAAGGTATGAGAGGGAATCAAGTTGTACTTTCCCCAGTTTATTGAGATTCCCAGGGATTCTGCTAGTTTGAGAGTGTAGTGTAGAGCTATTTCCAGTAGACACTTGGTGGAGGTGGTGAGGAGCCAATCGTCTAATTATGGAAACACCCGGAATCCTTTAAGTCTCAAGTGAGCTGTTACCACTGCCATGCACTTGGTGAACACTCTGGGGGGCTGTAGAGAGTCCAAAGTGCAGTGCATGGAATTGGAAGTGATAGGCTCCTAGCCAGAAGCAAAGGAATCCACTGGAGCCCTTGTCCATCTTTATGTAGTAATATGCATCCTGAAGATCTATTGAGCACCTCCAATCATCATTTTCCAAGAACGGGAGGATAGATTGAACTGTGACCATCCAGAATTCTTCCTGTTTGACAAATTTGTTCAGGATGCCGAGATCTAGAATTCGTCTCCAGTCCCCTGTATTTTTTGGCACTAAAAAGAATCTTGATTAAAATACAGATCCTATCTGGCCTATCTGATCTGGTGGGACTGTCTGGATGACTCTTTTTTGAAGCAGCTTTTGTATTTCCTGAGCTGCTGTTTCCCTTTGACTGGGTGGAACATCAGGAATTCGTCTTGAAGACTTTGGGTAAAGACTGAGTGGGATGTGATGATCCTCTGCACCCAATAATCTGTAATTAATGTCAGTCAGGCAGGAAGGTGCAGGGAAAAACATCCTCAACTGCTTCCAGACGAAAGCAATCGGGCTGCTCCTTAGGAGCGCTGATAAGGTTGTCCAGAGAAAGAATCTCTGGATCCCTGGTTACGCGGACCCCCCTCTCCCTCTGTAGGGGGTGTCTTCCTGAAGACTTACCCCTTCTACCCCAGGGAGTAAACTCGCCACATGTTTCATGGAAAGAACCCTGAGATTTCTTGCTCCACATCTTCCCACTCCTCTGGTTCCTCAAGTAGGGACATTGAGAGGTGGAAAAATGTATGCCCATGGCAGACAGGATCTTGCCATCCTTCTCACACCTGGCCAATGTGTCATTTACTTCTGGGCCAAAAAGTGAAGAGGCTTCCACTGGAGTGTTCAGAAAGGAAGACTTAAAGGGGTCTGCAAAGTCACAGAGGTGCATCCAGGCGTGATGTCTCATGACATCTGAACCTACCGCTCTAGCTGCTCCTTCAGTAGCGTGGGAAATCAAATGCATGGAGGAGTTGGATATGGATTCCAGGGTAGCAAGCTGTGAGGCAACCCTATCACGTACCTCATTAGACACTTCTTCTGCTAAGGTTTCAGAAAATTCAAAGACTAAGTCTCTGAAGCCTTCAAAAAAGGGGTAAAAGTCTTTGTTAATCCACCACAGCAAAATTCCAAAAAAGTGTGAATAAAATCAACGATATTTATTCCAAAAAAGAACACCAATAAAATAATAAAACTCAGTCCTTTACAGTCTAAGCGCATTCGGCAATATGCCTTCTTCAGATCGATCTTGCATGGTACCTCTTCAGCAGGAGATTCTGATGAGGACTCCAAAGAGGGGGCACCCTGTGGTAGGGTATCCAGAGGCTCTTGTGCTTGATGTCCTGTTGTGATGGCCTGTGCCAGCTGCAGCTCAGAGGAAGGGCATATTTGGTGCTCCAATGCCGACGTTTTGGTTACAGAGGCAAGAGCCCTCTCCATCGCCTGGAAAGCAGGTCCACCTGAAAAGGGATGGGAGCCTGGAACTGAGATGCACAGTTTTGGAACTGGGGTCACACCCTGCTATGATGAACTCGCTCCAAAGGACGGAGCCCCAAGTGGACTTGGTACCATCAGGACTCCTGGACCCGTGGCAGACAGCTCCACAGAAAAAAACGGCACTGCACCAGGCACCCCGGAGCCTGCAGTCAAGTCACGAACCTGGGGAAGACCTGGCTTTGAACAAGTCAAAGGCCAAAGGCTCAGCTCCGCAGCCGCAGTGAGATCCACCAGTGGAACCAAAGGCATGGGAACCATAAAGGCCGTCAGTGCCGAGAACTTCGAAGCCTGCAAGGAGGTCAAAGGAGGAAAATAAGGTGGAGTCCATGGAGATATGCTCCCAAGTCCAGATGTGAAGGGAGTTTTGGCAGGTGTAGCAACCCCTCTGGCCATCAACAGCTAATCCACAAGACGCACCACATCTAATTCTGAGAGGCTCCTGGTCGACCTAGTAGATATCCCCAATGGGGAGTCAGGATAATCTAAAAAAGGCCTGAACCGTTGCCCCAAGAAAGGATCCATTGTACGGGAATACTGGGTCCATGCAGAATGGTCTATCCACACCACAGTCTTGACGCTGGAGACCTGTATGGGAGGAAAGTCAGGTATGGGTGCAGACGGAGCAGACACTGTAGACAAGCTCAGTGTCATGGATATGGTCAGTGCCGTGATTGGTGTTGACGTCATAATCTTTAAAGATGGCACTGAGGCAGAAATTTGTAATTTAGGCAATATCGGTGCAGTAGACACAGTCAATGCCATAAGAGGTGCCAATGACTCAATTTTTGCAGATGGTACAGACGACGGTGCTGTAGAACCCAATTTCGGCTCTGGAGTCGACAAAGTCAGTTTCGGTACTTTTTTCTTTGGTTACTGTTTCTTATCACCCGACGATGAAGAAGAAACTGAATGTGGTTCTTTTTAAGCTCTTTTCTAGGAGATGGTGAGCCCTCCAACACAGAAATAGCCTCTGAGAAGGGCGACTTAAGGAGGCCCATCAAGATCAACTTATTTTTTTCTGTCAATTAAGGTTTCGAAGCTGAACCCTTGGCAAATGGTACAAGGAGGTTGGACTGAAAGATGAGGAACCCCCAAACAGTATACACAAGACACATGTAAGTCACAATTTGGCATCTTGCGACCACACTGGTTGCACTCTTTGAAACCAGACGTTCCTTTAATCTCTGACATAGTGAACAAAGAACAGTATATCCAAAATAACTAGAACAGTAAACTGTTGTTTTTAAGCACAAGCAGTTATAAAGGATAGAGGAAAGTTTCTTTTTCTTCTTTGTTTGAGAAGAGCTAGAGGGGGGACCAACAATGGTATTTAAAAATTTTACCTCAGAGGGCAAGGGAAAAATAGGCTGTACCACCAATGGTACTAAAGAATTACCAAGAAGGTAGTTGAAATAATGGGTAAATCAGCGATAGAGAATAGACTGGTATGAAAATAAAAAAGGAATGAAAATTATTTAGGAAATGGTTTAAATATCAAAAAACTTGAAGTACTTAGTTGAGAGCTGGCTTGACACCACTTTTAGGATATGCGGCAAATGAAATAAGATCCTATGGCTGATTGTTACTATTATGTTACTAAAATTTAATACCTTTTTTCTAGTCCTGAGGAGCTTTTCTCCCCGGGTCTCTGCTGAAAATTAGCCAAAAGCTCAGCCAGACTAACCCGGTTAACAAATGTAAAATAAATAAATAAAATAAACAGGGAGGGGGCAGTATGGGTAAAAGCTTAGCTCGAGAGTTTTTGGCTGGCACAAGCTTGTTATAAGGCTGACTCATTTCTGAGGATGGAACCGACAACCATCAGTAAGGAATGAATGAAGACTGACATCATCAGATCCAAAGATATCATGGGAATGGACGACAGAGTATAAGGAAAGAAGTCGATTAGAGATTCCAGATTGTAAAACCAACTTGCATACTTGCATGACTGCAAATGCCTTACAGTTCCTCGACACAGAGTACATTGTGGACTGGAAAAAATTATATGGGAGAGGGAGGTTTGGTGGGAAAGGACAGGAGATATATTAACTACATTGTTAGAGACCCTTTCAGCAGAACTGGCACTGGATCAACTAAGGAAAAACGGAAACTGGTTAAGAGTAGATGGGAAGAGTATGATTTGGGAAATGGAAGGAAAGGATAATAGTGATGGGGAGTGCTGAAAAGACAATGTAAAGGAATGGTTTATATGGATGAAGGGAGAGAGACAGGATACAGTTAAGTACTGCTCCCAAATCATAATAGGTGATAAGATTAAAAAGTTGGGAGACAGAATGAGATGAATTTCAAATTAAAGATATTTTGGTATGGGATTACCTGGCAGTAAAAAGCAATTGGAATCAGATGGATTAAGAAGTAAGAGAGGGGACAGAAATGCCTTACTTATTGCAAGATATGGACTTTTGTTTAAAGGAAAGGAGGATAACTGGAAGTTTGATAAAGACGAGGGAAAAACATATTCAGAAGAAGACCAGTAGGAAATCCAATAAGCATATAAATAGTTGGGATAAAGAACTATGGGTATTGACTGATGAGATGGAATGGACCAAGATGATGGCCCTTCCAAGATACTGAAGTAAGGCCAGAAGGTTTAAGATATTTGCATGTAAATGGCTCCGTAAATATTTTAATACTCCACATTGTCTGCACTGAATGTTTGTTAGGGTACAAGATAATTGTTGGAGATGTAAGGAATGGAGGGGAATTTGGAGGCATGTTTTCTGGAATCATAAAGAACTAGAGGCTTTTAGGAGAAAAATGACTAGATTAGTGATATAACTGGCCTTATTAGAGAAAGGACTGACTGCCAAATTGTTTTTGTTAGGATATGAAAAGAATACAACAAAAGAAGAGAGGAGGTTAGTGGGGCCGTTAATAGCAGTAGGGTAGAAGGTGACTGTTAGAAACTGGAAAAGGGAGGAAGTTCCAGAGACAGAGGAGGTGATCAATTTAATGAATAGGATGAGGAAGATATCTTGGGGGAGGGAAGGACTGACATTAGCAAGAGGCACATTAGAATATGATGCAAGTGTAGAAAGACTAATTTCTTGATCAAAGGATGAGGTAAAAGTAAAATCTCAAATAAATTTGTGGGATAAGTAGGCCACTGATGGTGACAGGTAGGACACTGGTGACTTCTAAAGCATTGTCCGTATCATATGGATATGTAAAATGATGACAGTAAAGTGGACTGCAACAGATTAAAAAAAGAAAGAGGGCTTGGTGTGGGCCTTTGTATACAGTTAAGTTTAAAGAAAAATGCTAGATTTTTCTTCTTTGTGTGCCTCCCAGCTGTAATATAACAACTATCTCAGAGGAAAATAACATTTTAATTATACAACTTAACCAACTGAATACACCCAATAAATGTTGCATAGCAACAGAACAATCTTTTACTGGTGTGTGATTGCACTGATATTAAATATAGGATAGATCAGCAGACAATTCAGTTATGCAGACATAACGATGGTTTAAAGAACTGTATTCAGACACAGTACTTGGGCCCTCATACTAACACTGCCCTGTAACACTGTTAGTTGTCCCTAGCAGAATACCAGGCAACTTGCTAAAAGATGGAACCATTTAATTCACTGCAGCACCATTTTAAAATATAAGCTATGACCCAATGGATCCTGGGCTCCTACTCTGAATATGTTAATGTTTAGCCTGGCCCCTACTCACTGAGGTCAGATTCTGAACCTGTATCATCTGGAGTGTCTCAATACTTGCTGAATATGTTCTATTTTTTGTCACAACACTAGCAAAGGTTTACCTAGTACTTTGAAATGTCTAGACTTCTGATTTTTTTATAATATTTTGATGGTTGTACCTAATTATGTGCTAACTCAACTCACTGCTACTGGTTTAAAATGTTGTTGTGAGATGTTTAGCTCATAAACAAGTGAATATATTTAATAAATAAACAAATAGGGTTAGATTCATTAATGCCTACACTAAGTGCACACAGTCTGTATTCAAGAACATCCCTACCACATGTGTGTACTTTCTAGTCACTCAGAAAGATTACGCTACGTGCACATGTAGTCTGTACTTTGTGTAACCTTTATGAATTCTCTTAGGTTCATAGGTAGGTACTAGGCTATCGACCCAAGGACCTTCGTAAGCCTAGCCAATAAGGTTCCCTGGCTTACGCCACCCCAGAAAGTTATTTTCCTGTGTCACTGTCGAGCAGAGACACAGAAGTGATCCCCGAGGTGTATTTCCTATTTCCCATCCACTCATCAAGACTTTTCTTGAAGAGTGCTAATGAAGAACTTTGCTTGACATAGATGGGTAGCCTGTTCCAGAGTATGGGAAGTCTCTGGGACAGGAATCTATTCCTCCAGCATGTCTTGTTTATTGTGGTGACAAGGTTTAGGTCTCTAGAGTGTGTAGCTCGGAGGAATTGGGATTTCTTTAGGTGTAGCATGTCCAACAGCTCTGGGTTTGCCATAGCTTTATATGTTAGGCAGAGATCACCTCGGAGTAGGTGATATGCTACGGAGTAAAGCTGGAGTTTTTTGAGGCGGTCAGTGTAGGGCATTTGTTTGAGGCCAGTAATCCTCTTTGTGAGGTACTTCTGTGGCCTTTCCAGCTGCTGCAGATGTCCTGTGAGGTACATTCCAAAAGGGGCGTTGTACTCTATAATGGGTCTAATGAGTGTCGAGTAGAAGAGAACAATGACCTCTTTTTTCCTGGATGAGAACCCTTTTATGATGAGGTGTGCCACGTAGAAGGCCTTCCTGACTACTGTGGTGATGTGACTATCAAAGGAGAGACTACTGTCCACCTGGGTCCCAAGGTCTCTTATCACACATTTGGTGTTAAGTAGATTGCTGCCTATGTGGTAGTTCATGGGTACAGAGTTTTTACAAAAGGGGATGACACTGCACTTTTTGTCAATGAGCTTGAGGCCATGGCTCTGACACCAGGCATCTGTCTCAGTGAGGCCCATCTGTAGGATGTCCACATCATTTGGGGACTTGACTATGGCTCCTAGTTTGCAGTCATCTGCGAACTTCGTTAGTCAGTGGCCTTCTGTGTTAGCCTGTACTTCAGAGAAGTAGATACCAAACAGGAGAGGACCCAGGATGGAACCCTGTGGTACTCCACTTGTCACTGCTTTGAGGTCAGATATGGAGTCTGCAACTTTTACAGTGTGGGTTCTGACAGTGAGCCAGTTGGCAACCCATCTTGTGACATAGGGATTTATACCTAGTTTAGTGAGTTTAGCTATAATTCCAGAATGGGGGATGGTGTCAAAAGCCTTGGCGAGGTCAGGATAGGCTGTGTGAGCCACCTTACCCTCATCTACGGCTTTGGTGACTGTCTCAAAGAAGTCGATCAGGTTCAGGAGGCATGATCTGCCTTTCACAAACCTGAACTGGGTGGGATCCAGAGTTTGGAGGTTATCAATGTCTTTGTTTAGGAGTTCCATGATGATACGTTCAATGGCCTTGCAGACCAGGCTCATCAGGCTAATAGGTTGATAGTTCCCGGGATCAGTGGTGGCTCCCCCTTTGTGGAGTGGGCACAAAGCCTGATGCGAGGCAGTTTGTTCTGAAGTTCGTGTAAAACGCAGCCTGGGATGTTGTCCGGTCCCATGGATGTTGTGTTTTTGGCTTTAGAGAGTGCAGCTTTTACCTGCGTAGTTGTGATTACAAGGATTCTACATTCTTCCTGTATAGATATGGGCCCTTTAGGGGGTGAGGGGGGGGGAGTAAAGTTAGCACTGAACCTATCTGCCAGGATGTTGGCAATATCAGTTGGTTCTGTAATTTTCCTGCCTTTGTGCTGTAACTCAGAGCAGATTTGGGTGTTGCCATTGAGATTCTTGACATAGCTATAGAATGCTTTGTGGTTGCCCTTAGAATTAGTTGTGATTTTGTTTTTGTAGCTAGCTTTGGAGGATCTTATAACGGATCTCAGCTTCTTACTGAGGCTGACCAGGGAGCTCCTCCACTCATGAAATTTTACTCTCTTTTGCAACAGTTTCTTCCTTCTGTTGTACAGTTTGTTTATGGCAGGGGACCACCAGATTAGCTTCCTTTTTTTGGAGGATAGCATCTTGGTTCTGTTTGGGATAGCACGATCCATACACTCGTGTAAGTGCTTATAGAGTGCATCTGTGTAGGATTCAGCAGTTGTAACTGTATTGTCCATCTGCATGGGTGTCATGAAGTTCACCACTTCTGTCTTAAGAAGCATGAAGTTGGCTTTGGAGGAATTTTTTACCATGGTTTCCTTAATGGGGGGTAGGGGCGGGATGTGGATATCAAGGGTGATTAGCTTATGGTCAGATCAGAGCAACGAGGAGCTGACTTCAGGTGTGGAACACCGGTCACTCATGTTGGTAATGACTAGGTCTAGGATATTGTTGCCCCTGGTGGGGGTGTGGATAAGTTGATCCAGGGCACTGGAGTTTATGAATTCCAGAAAGCGTTGAGCTAAGTCGTTGATACACGAGTAGTTTTCCCAGTTAATGGTGGGGTAGTTGAAGTCGCCCATTATTAGGGTGTTTGGCTGAACCCTAATATTTTCCAGTACATCAAGAGAAGAGGAGTGGGAATCCTGGGGCATGGTGGGGGATCTGTAGCAAGCTACAATTTGGATTGCAGTTTTGCCCAGAGTTAGTTGCACTTGGATAACCTTGGATGCATTATGCTGAGCAACTAGCCTGGAGGTGTTGATATCCTTAACGAATATGGACACACCTCCACCTTTGGTGTTTCGGTCCAGGTTATAGGGTCGAAAAGTGTGGTATGAGTTATAGCCTGGTAGTGCAGGGGTGCTCTCTGGAGCCTTGAACTAGGTCTCAGTCACTGCACAGATATCAATGTTCTCCATTTTAAGGAGTGCCTTGAGTGAGTGCATTTTGAGATTTAGACTTCTAGCATTGAGTAGCATTAACCTCAGTTTTTGCTTGCCTGTTCCTGTTATGGTGGTGAATTTGTTATTTGAATCTTGCCTAAAAAAGGCACTATAGGGGCAGCAAGAGCCTTAGCCAGTATCCGGAATCCCAGGGGCGACAGGTGCAGGCCATCTGTGGCAAAGCATCGTGGTCTGTCGACCATGTCATCTCAAGCAGACAGATACTGGATCCCCTTAGAATTACACCAGAAATTTAGCCAATTGTTGAAGTCAATCATTTTGTCCTTGTACTGCGGTATCATTCGGGGTGATGGCAGAATGCTACTCAGGGCTAGGGTCATACCTGCCTGGGCTACAAGATCAGAGAGCTCTTCCATGTCCTTTTCATGTACTCCAGGGAGGTACATCTCAGGTCATTCACACCAATATGGACAATGACAGAGTCATATTTGTACTTGTTGTGGAGTGACCTGAGTGTGTGGGTTATGTGGCGGATCCTGGCACCTGACAGGCAGCTGACAGTAACCTT
This sequence comes from Protopterus annectens, assembly GCF_019279795.1. Taxonomy (NCBI): domain Eukaryota; kingdom Metazoa; phylum Chordata; order Ceratodontiformes; family Protopteridae; genus Protopterus; species Protopterus annectens. The sequence goes on along the minus strand of NC_056743.1, from coordinate 416,810,985 downwards.
CTCCTTGTTTAGCCTGGTGAGTGGGACATCAGTGTGCCTGACTACAGAGTCACCTATGACTAGTGTGTTGAGTACGTTGTTTTGCCTTACTGGCTGTAGTTGAGTGGCACACTGAGTCTGTGGGCTATGTGTCATTTGGGTTGTGTTGGGGGATGGAGATTGCTTGCGTTTCTGCTTTGGAGGTCTCTGTTGCTTAGACAGATTATTATTGAGAGCCTCCGCGAATGTTTTTGTGTTACTATGCGTGGATTTTGGTGGTGTAGATTTAGTGAGACTATGTGATGAGTGTGGTGTGGTGTGGTGTGGTGCAAATGTTTACCTTCTCCTCATGCCTGCCAAGTTCAGTCTTGGTTGGAGAGAGCTTTACCTCCAGTTTGGCTAGATAAGTGCATCTCTCACAGGTTGTAGTGTTGGGTGGTAGGAGGAGAAAGTTGTCTGTGTACATGAGGCAATTTCTACATTGCCTCAAGATGCCCAGATTCATCAGATAGACAGGAGAGAACACTGGGAGCTGACCCTTGCACATGCCTGAATAAAAAACTATTTTCCTCTACATAAGTGAGGAAAGTGAGTACAAGAGCTGTTTTTCTCTAAGCAAGTGAGAAAAGTAAGTACAAAAACTGTTTTCCTCTAGGTAATGAGGAAGAATGAGTGCTATAGTAATTAGTAGCTTATTTAGTGCTTACAAGTTCTGAACAAGGGCTGAGCATGAATAAGCACTAAAACTAAGAATCTGTATCTGCACTAGACAATTTACAAGACAGAAACAAGTGCAAATGCAGGCTTTCAAATCAGAAAGTTGAGAGAAATTGAAGAGATTGCCCAAATGGCCAATACCTACAATTTCTGGGCCAGAACCACTCCTTATGTGGTAGACAGGTTACCTAGTGCTTACCACTCCCACTGATAAGCTAGAAGGCTTCCCTCCAACAACACAGAAAGGCTTGGGGGGGGGGGGGGGTCAGAAGCTTACATACAGTCCTGGATACAGCAAATCTGTATCTGGAACACTAGTTACAGGAAAGGTAGGAAACAGGCTTATATTTAAGGTGAGAACACTGGTAGGAAAACTAATATTAGACGGAAGAAGATTTGAGTTATGCTTGTGTTGTCTGTAAACTCAGAATAGTGTACACAGTGTAAGCGTTTATGAATCCCAGGACTACTGCTCTGACTCTGATTATAGTTTTTGTTCAGTTGATTGAATATCTATAAATCAGCATATCTGTTGAAGAAAAGTGGTATCAACTTTTTATTTTATAGTCTGTATGTTTTGAATACAGAGTTTATCCATGTTTTAAAAGGCATGTTGTCAAGTGACACATTTGCATTACTTCTTAATATGAGTACTGAACATGTTGCTGCAAACTGATAATAAATGCTTCTGAAAAAGACTGCTATTTTGGTAAGTTCCGGAAAATATTTCTGAGATGCTTTGCCAAAATTAACTTTCATTATCTCATGTTATTTCCATGATGAAAGCTCTGGTTTTACTATTTTCGTGAAAGAAATAGTATGCTACTGAAGAAAAAATATTCTGGTATATTTAGCTACTTTCCTTGGCTAGGGTCAAATAAATGAAGAACTTTAAAATTACAGCCACAGGATGACAACTCTTCAAATGTTTACCTTCTACAATATACAGTTTTATTTTACTGGCCCACACTGTGTTTACCCACACACATTTGTCTTCTTTGTTATTCCATGTGAACAGTGTTCTAATATTATCTTTTACCACTTTAATAAAATCTGCTAAATCATTGATTACTCTACGGTCACAAGGAAGTGCTGTTTTATAATAGGCTAGTGCATACATTGGCAGTAGCTGGCTAAATGAGCTACAGTCAATGTGAAAGTACAGTTAACAGATATTAAGATGCTTTTTCCAAATACCACTTTAAAAAGTATTCAGGTGAACTGCATACACAATATGCACGCACCCAGCTGAAATCCAAGTACTTCATTGCACCGTTTCAGGCTTTATACCAGCACAAAGCTCTCTTTCCTGTGAATATTTTGACCTTTGCAAATAAAATATCATGAGACAGCATGACAGTTTATAATTAGTTCTGTACTGTTGCATTACAAGTGCTTCCAACACCAATCCGGTTAACTCAACTGCAGCTGATAAAACATATTGCTTTGCCACTAACTCTGTTGCTACACACTAGAGGAATAACTCTGTCATGGAGAAATTGCATCATTAAAAAGTTAAATCATTGTCTTTGGTATCCACAGCTGTTAGTCACACCACACAATGACATATGATATTATCTACCTGTCTATTGGTGTCTACCAAGCCATTATCTATTATTTATTTTTGTACCACAAATATGAAACAATTTAACTAAATCATAGTACCACACAGATTGTCGTGAACATCTGATGTTTATTCATCCATACATCCACAAGCCCTTTTTCTCACTTTTAGACATGGATTCAGGAATCATCTATTGACAAAGCTGACACTGCCAGATGGCCTGCTCTGCTGCGGTTGTTTTTCCATAGCGCACACAAACACACACACACACACACACACACACACACACACACACACACACACACACACACACACACACACACACTCACACACACACACACACACACACACACACACACACACACACACACACACACACACACACACACACGCTGTCTATTCATGCGTGTCATTAATTTTATCTGTTGACAGGCTTAGTCCCATTAAGTGTGTAATTCTTCAATAAGTACAGAGGGGGTCTTTTGCATCCACTAGCTTAAACAGATGGAACCTTTAAGTTTTCATCAAAAGGATGGTACATTCAGGAGCACATCACCTTCTGCCTATAATGCAGTGCAATGTCACTCGTGGGAATAGAACATACAGTCTTATAATATCTCACCATCAAAGGTGATTGTTTTGCACCTTGAGTGACTGCCACCATTGATTACACTGCCTTCAAGATAATGAGTAACTCCCTCATTCAAACACTTAAACATATTTTATAGCAGTCAAACACGTGAATGACATTTGACAGTGCTGCGTCTAATCTGTTAAAATTAATAACAAGCACAGTCTGCTACACAAGAGGGTTTCTTTTTGTTTTGTTATGGTATGCTAAATTGAAACCTGTTGCAGCAATATCATGATTCCGTGAATATGCAAGTCAGAAAACAACAAAGCAAGGCCCTGGGTGACATGACCATGCAGGATGTAAAATAACCTACTGCATGGTCACATAACTTCAAGGTAGGTTATAATTTTCAAATAACTGGGGCCTTGCTGAAGCAGGACTCAGTGTTTGGTTACCTTCTTTTTTATGATACTGGATATCCTTCTAACTATGTGTCAAAGGAAAAAACTTCAAAGACCAATTCATGTTAGGTTCAAGCAAGGCACCCTTTATTACTTGCAGCAAGGAGACAAAGCATGTAGGCACAAGATTTGTCTGAATTACTGGTGATTAGTATGTTATTCTTATACAGTTCTCTTCCTGTCACACAGAAAATATTACTATTCTATTGCTGACATAGCTAGACACAGCTTTCTGTATGTTCTACAGAAAATGTTGCTAGACTTATTGCTGACCAAGTTAAATTATCTACTGTTTTGCAAAACATTTTGAGAAAAACAACCTGGCCTTGAGCTTACTTTAGTCCATTTCAACTTTTCAATTCTTCAGTTGTACTGTTCTAATACATGTGTTACATTTTTCTAGATTCAAGGTACATCTCTAGCTTTGGTACAAGTAATGCTGACTATGGTTTAAACTTTCAACCATCTATTGTTCTCTTTATCAAGGCTTCTAGCAGCTGCATGTTTTTTTCATGACATAAGCAGAAATGAATATCTCTTTGTTAAGTTTCATGACATTAGCAGAAATGAAATGTCTCTTGTTATTTTCATGATATTAGCAGAAATGAAATGTTTCTTGTTATTTTCTAATAGCTGTGCAGATTCATGCAGTGTGAACAGAATAAATGTATTAACCCTTTTAAAGCTCGAATGCACTAAGCATGCATATTGCTATTACACATTTTTCTAACATTCCCCCCCTTTTAATACTTTTATTCTACTTTCAAGATAAGCCTAAACAGTTTTTTCTTCCCCTAACCTCTTCCTACTCAGGATTTGCAGTTAAGAGAGTCATTCAGTTTAAACTTATGAAAACATTTTCAGTTTTTCAGTAATTCTTCAAGTTCAGCACCTTGGTATAAGGTTTCTGAAACTGAAATGTCTATAAAGTCTTTAATCAGTCTTTTCATGCAGGGGATGCAGCAGCACACACATACCACCAGTAGGATCATTCCTACACAGATGGCAATCAGAATGTTCATCAGGATTTTGCCCCACCCCCCCAAACAATTTCTGGAAAAAGTCCGTCAATGGATTTAGTCCTGGTTTGGTCATGGCTGATTCCTGCTGAATTACCTCAAGATGGTTGTCGATCTCGTGTTTATGGTCAGGAATATACGAACAGCACTCCTCCTGGATTAAAGCACATGTACCTCCTCTCACCTCTAGGGTGAAGTCAAGAGCCATGCGATTTTGAAGCACCACTGTTCTCATGGCAGTCAGTTCATCAGTCACCAATTCTAGGGCAGAAAAGGTTGTATTGCTCATTATTTCGAGAAGTTTACACAAATTTCTCAGTTCCCAGATTGATTTTGTTGCTCCATATGCTGGCAGTACACCTGCCCACGAGATAACAGTATCACTCAAGTCCATATGTGACAGTCCATTTTTCCCTAAGCCCACAGCATGATGTTTTTTCCAGCGTGCATTGATTTGCCCCACTGGATTGACAGACTTCTTGATTTCTCGAACGTTACGAATTCTCCCTTGAGGTAAAACTGCTGTGTGTCGTAAAGCCGGAACCAGGTACCCCAAAAAACAACTGCCGGACCAATTCTCAGGTAACCATTTATATGCTTTCCTACCACATGAAAGTAACAATCTTCTACTTTGGTAGTAACTTTATTATGTCCTGGCTCTGGATGAAACATTTTTTTGTCGATTATAGATAGTTGTCTATAGAGGTCAGCATTATGTTTTATTTCACCAGTTGTCCTATGCATCAGTTCAACAAATGAATCATAGCTCATGTTGCAATAGGATCCTATGTTATCAGGTTTAGTGTAGCATCTATAAGGAACAGTCACATTGCAATTGCTCCAACCCACCTGAACTGCATCATTCTTGTAAAAACACACAGTTCCCTTTTGTCGAACAGTCAAGTGCAATGCTAATTTATCTGGTGATGTGACATCTGATGTATCATAAATTAAGTTTTCCCAAGTCTTGTTGGCTCCTAGGGGAACTGAAGTTAACAGTAACCCCCATATGCTGTTGGCAAAGCTATGCAAATCCAGCAATTCGAAACATTGAAGGTCTCAGCATACACATATTTGATTGCCTGGTAAGTGTTAAAGTTTGGGTGCCACTCTGCATGCCACTCTGCACGCTTTTTCAGTTCAGTTTGTGTGGCTGGGAAAAGGAATGGCCACAACAAAAAGATTATTGTCACTAGTACAGTCAACAGGATGGTTATGCAATACTTCTGAGGAAACTGTTGTTCTGCATTTCTGTTTTCTCCGACTCTTCCGAGTAGGTGTATTTGGATCTTACTGGATTCTATCATCTTTATTTCAGACATGTGCTCTTACTCTCTGCCCTAATAGGACCTTCAGCACCGATGGTTTCTTCATTGGGGTTGAGACGGATCAGTCCTATTGATCTGACCCCCCCCCCTTTGTAGCCAGACTTTGTGCTGAGGGCCCCGAAGGAGAGGTAAGATTTTTGTCCAGTTCAAAGTTCTTAACTAGTTTGCAGTGCGTCAGATGTATCCACGAAGCTTGTTCTGCTATCTTGACTGCAGTGGGTTTCGAAAGAAGCACCTGGTAGGGACCTTCCCACCTTGGCAATGACCAATTCTTCCTCTTGATATTTTTGATCCACACCCACTCTTCGGGTATCACTGCCACTTCTGATGTCTCGGTTTGTTTTCTAACTGAAACAGAATTTAACTGCAGCAGATGTTTAGAACTTAATAACTTTCTCATATATTCAGCGAGTGTGAAATCAGCTTCATGGTCTGATGACATGAGAAGTTTCCACTGGGGTGTATAATAAGCCCTTCCAAATAATTTTTCAAAAGGAGTCAATCCTTTTGCTGTAGGGACAGTTCTCATGCTCAACAGTGCCAGGGGTAAACAGTATAACCAGTTTTTGCCTGTCTCAGCTATTAATTTTCTTAATTTGTTTTTTAATATACCATTATGCCTTTCAACTAGCCCTGCAGATTGTGGATGGTATGCTTACTCAACTGCTGTATGGTTTGATTTACAAAGTGTGTACCATTGTCACTGTAGATCCTTTCCGGAATACCAAACCTAGGAATGATTTCCTTGACAAGTACTTTTGCCACCGTAGCTGCATCTGGATTTTTGGTTGGAAAGGCTTCCACCCACCTGGAAAACATATCTACAATGACAAGACAATACTTCTTATTTTCACATTTGTTCAATTCTATGAAATCCATACAGATAGTGTGAAACGGATATGGTGGTGTAGGGATACTCCCTTGCTTGGGCTTTATCGCCCCCTATGCATGATGTTTGTTACAAATCTGACACATCAAACAGCATTTTTTAGAGTAGTTTGTAAATCCGTACGTTGTGAACACCTGGTTCACCAGCTGTACCATCCCCCCTGTTGAGACATGGCACTGCCCATGGCTCAACAAAGCTGCATATCAAAACAAATTAGAGGGTAGTATCGGTTTCCCTTCTCCAGAGATGTACAGCCCCTTTTCGAAAACTGCTCCTCGTTTTATCCATCGTTGTTTTTCAGCTTGCGTAGTGAGTGTCTGCATTGTTTTTAACATTTCTAAATCTAAAATCTCAGAGGGTTGTAATTCCTCATTTAAAAGAAATACTTCTGTGGCTGCTTGTTTTGCAGCTGTATCAGCTCTCGCATTACCTTTTGAAATCCTATCTTGTTGCTTGGTGTGAGCTGTGCATTTACAAATGGCTACTTTCTGAGGTAACTAAATAGATTCTAAAAGATCTAAAATAAACTGTGCATGATTTATAGGTTTGCCAGTACACGTTATCATTCCCCGGTTTTTCCACCATTGCGCAAAAACATGTACAGTAGAAAAAGCGTACTGGCTATCAGTAAAAATGTTTACACATTTACCCTTTGCTAAGGTACATGCCCGTGTCAGGGCAATCAATTCTGCTGCCTGTGCAAATAAGTTGTGTGGTAAAGGTTTTGCTTCCATAATCCCAGTATCAGAAACTACTGCATATCCTACCAGGTTTTGTCCTGCAGGACCTCTTTTGCATGAGCTATCCACGTAGTTTGTCACCTCGGCATTATCCAAGGGGACATCTGTGAGATCTTTTCTTGGTAGTGTCTTTTGCTCAATTACCTGCAGGCAGCGTTGCAGTGTGCCGTCTGCAGGGGTCGGGAGCAGAGTAGAAGGGTTTAAAGTCATACATCGCTCAATTGTCATATGAGGTTGGCTCAACAATACAGTCATACAGGAAAGATGCCTAGCAGTGGAAAGATATGCCACCTTTTCTTGTAGTAAAATAATCGCGACTGCATGAGGTACTCTCAAAGTGAAAGGGTGGAACAAGACTACTGAGGCTGAAGCCTGTACTGCCATTGCAGCTGCAACTACTGCTTGTACACAGTGGGGTAAGGATCGTGCCACTGGGTCTAGTTGTGATGAATAGTAAGCAATGGGGCATTGCTTATCCCCATGCTGTTGTGTTAATACTGATGTCATGTAACCCTGCTTACAATCTACAGTCTGGAAAAAACGTTTATGGTAGTTTGGCAATCCCAGAACTAATGAGGATGCTATTAACTGCTTTAGTTTGCAGAAAGCAGATTCTGCTTCTGGTGTCCATTGTAACAAATCCTGCGCTACCATAGGCTTCTTATATATAAGGTCAGTCAGAGGTGCAGATTCCAAAGCATAGTTTGGAATCCAGCTCCGGCAAAAATTAGTTGTACCCAGGAAGGACATAATTTCCTTCTTGGTAGTGGGTTTTGGTGCTTGCAAAATTGCTATTTTTCTGTCCTCGTCTAATGTTCTACCTTCCTTGGATATTACATATCCCAGGTATTTGACTTGTTTTTTCCAAAGCTGCAGTTTATTTTTATTTACCTTATGTCCTTCAGCGGCTAAAAATCATAGAAGTGCTATGGTATCTTCTCTACAATCCTGCTGGGTGGGGGCTGCCAGCAAGATGTCATCAACATAAAGTAAAATCTGACTGCCTCTTGGTGGGGTGAATCCTGCCAAGTTGCTTGCCATTTCTTGTGAGAATATTGTTGGACTTTCACAATATCGCTGTGGTAGTCACGTACATGTATACCTTTTTCCCTGAAATGTGAATGCAAACCAATACTGGCTATCAGGGTGTATCGGTATCAAAAAGAACGCATTGCTGATGTCTACCACAGAAAAATACTTCTGTTGAGGTTTCAAATCATTCAACAGGGTGTGTGGGTCTGGCACCGTGGGTGCCCTTGGTATTACTGCATCATTTACAGCTTGTAAATCTTGGACCATACGCCATTCTCCATTTGCCTTTTTAACTGGAAATAAGGGTGTGTTACATAGTGAATTGGGAGATTCTTCTAGTATTCCTCCTTTAAGTAAGGCTGCTATAATAGACTTTATCCCTGCCTCTGCATCTTTTCTTAAGGGATACTGTCTTTTTTGTGGTCTAAATGCTGACTTTGGCGTGATAGTTACTGGTCCCGCTGTACGAATGAGTCCTACATCTGATTTTCCTGTTTAACAGAGGGTCTTTGGTATATTTCGTAAGGCATTTTCTTCCTCCTTTAACAGGAGTGTCAATCAGCTGTCCTCGCCAGACTGCAAGTGCACAGCTGGGTTGGTCTGAGTTATCCAGTTCAACTTCTGTATTTGTATTCCCTGTTCTGACAGTTCTAGTTCTGTCTGTTTCTCCCATCTCGTGACTTTTTCTCCTAGGTCTGCCCATTCTATGTTTCTGTTTTTGGTTAGGCTAACATGTGGTAATCGATTAGATTTATAAAGTGCAAAGAACTTCTGGGGCAATGAACAGCTGGCAACACTGTTCCCTTCTGTGTCCCAGTACAGGTTACGCAATATCAATCTGTTTGCATGATTCTTAAATAATTCTTGCTCATATTCCTTATCAGGTCCTGGTATGTTACAATAATACAGGGTACAGTGCAACAGGTGTTGCTTATCAATGTCAAGGGAGGGGAACTTGCTGATAGCTACATTCATTAACTCTTTGGTCACAGTCCCTGGACCAGTCGTAACCAAGTCCTGGCTGTACCAATAAAACATTTCACCCTCCGATTGCACTGCAAAGGTATCAGATTTGTCGCTGTGCTTCCATACCCTGCATGGTTGGGACTACTGCTATACCAAATAGCTGCATGAGGTCTCTGCCCAAGAGGTTTACTGGGCATTTTGCAGAAACAACAATTTTGCTTTTTTGTGTTAATCCTGAAACTGGATCAGTTATTGCAATGTTACTGGAGAGAGGCTCCCAATACAGCTGTCCATTAGCTGCTTTGACCAATATGTAATCAGGTGACTCTGTGTTTTCTGGCAGTTTGGAGGGATGTATCAGGGTTCATGATGCCCCTGAGTCACACAAGAATTTGACTTCCCTCCCTTCTACCAAGAGTGCAACTTCCGGTTTTGTGTCTACTAAATAAAGCTCCAAGCTCAATAGAGATAGGTCTAATATTTCATTTTCTTCATTGTCACTAACTTCCTGCACTTCCTCTACTCCCTCTATCACATTCTCATTTGTCCTTTCTTCGCTAGCCCCTTCTAGTGATTCTTGACTACCATATAGTCAGTCTTCACCCTCCTTGTCTTCCGTTGTTGCCTTCTTGTTTTTCTTGCAATCCCTTGCCAAATGTCCCTTTTTACTGCGTTTAAAACATTCACCCCTTTTCTTTTGCCCTTCAAAGTCCTCTGATCGTTGATCACATTGTTTGTTTCCTTGTGCATTTTTCTTGCCCCTTTTCCCGGACTGTACTACATGAACTTCTGCTCCATCTTCTACAGAAAATACTTGAGCTTTCTTTTTCTTTTTGCTAATAAAATGCCTTTCGGCATGCCTAGCATATTCAAATAAAGATTGTAACCTGCTTGTACGATGATCTACCATGTGTTTTGTAATAAAACTGCTTATAGGTGCAATACTGCCCTTTAAAAATGCATTCTTTAACTGTTGTTCATATGAGGAATCTTGTGTTTGATCTTCAGGAACCTGCATTCCACAGTGGTTATTAAAACACTCTAATAATCTGGCATAGTACCGGTCAATTGTTTCATCTTCTTGTTGGATGCATTGATTAATGCAAGTCCAGTCTGCCCTAGGTTTCCATTTTTCAGAGATGCGGTCTGTAAGACCTTTTACTCTGGTGTCTAATTCTGCACTGCTATGTGGGAGGGGTCTTTGTGCAGCATCACGGGGATTCCAGTTCCCACTAATCATGTACCAATCTGACCCTACAATTTGTCTAACTACCTTTTCTACCTCTTCTCCATTTAGGTTATAACTCAGCCTCATTCCTTGTAAATCTTCTGAGAATTTTCTAAAGTTAACCTTTGGATGGGGAATTCCCTCAGTGGCTTTCCGGATGTCTTCCGGAGTCCAAGGTCTATACACTAAAATAGCTGGGTCCTGATTGTCTTGACCTGCCCGAGGATTGGGTACTTCTATAAGTGGGCATATTTCTTCTTCTTCACTTATAGATCGTGAATTCTTAACCATTTGCCATAACTCGATGACTTCATCTGAGTTACCTGCCTTTGTTCGGGACCTGGTCTTGATGGGATCTCTAATTTTAGTCAGTTTTATTTTCATAATATCTCTATCTTCAGTGACCACAGGATATCGTGGGGGTGGACTAACCTGTTCACTTGCTTCATATTCCGGTAAGGGAGGCGGAGGTGCTGATGCTATTACTAAGTTATTATCCTCCTTATCTAAAAACATTGCTTTTGAATTTTTGTTCTTTTGTTCCCTATGGCTTACTTCCTCAATCCACCTGTGTGCCTGAGAAATTCCTAACTGACGTTGCTTTTTTACCCGACCTTTGGAATCGGTTTTGAGCTGTTTGACAAGTTTGATAAGTGAGGATTTTTCTAATTTTCCGTCGAATTCGTACTTATTAACCCATTTTGAATAATATTTAATACTGTAGGTGCGCTGCGACTGCATGTACTTTGCGTCTTCTGTTAACGGCGGATTTCGGGGTCTTTTTGTGCAATTATTACCCATTTTGTTCTACCCTTTGAGCGTTACGTAACTTTTCTTAATTTTTTAACGTGGTACCATGGATTTTGTTATAGTCTCTTCAGAATGACTGCCTACTTATTCTATTCCTCCTGATCTATGACAAGACAGTAATCTTTTTTGCCCCTGACTTGTAAGAAAAATACAGGCTAACAAAAACAATACACATCTAGTCCCTGATCTAAAACAGAAAACAGAAAAAAGTAGATTCACCTTACCTGAGCCCACGTGATTGATCACCAATTCGCGCAGACCCGTCCTTCAGTCACAGATCAGAAAGTGGCTGGCCTCTTTTGAACGACAATTCAGTTGGAGGACTTTTCAGATAAGAAGAATCTGATTTGGTTTCTTCCCCGTACGGTTTCAACCACCTGGCCTGTCTGATCCGAGGTAAAGAGAGGGTTCCGGTCCGAAGGACCAATCTGTCAAAGGAAAAAACTTCAAAGACCAATTCACGTTAGGTTCAAGCAAGGCACCCTTTATTATTTGTAGCAAGGAGACAAAGCATGTAGGCACAAGATTTGTCTGAATTACTGGTGATTAGTATGTTATTCTTAAACAGTTCTCTTCCTGTCACACAGAAAATTTTACTATTCTATTGCTGACGTAGTTAGACACAGCTTTCTGTATGTTCTACAGAAAATGTTGCTAGACTTATTGCTGACCAAGTTAAATTATCTGCTGTTTTGCAAAACATTTTGAGAAAAACAACCTGGCCTTGAGCTTACTTTAGTCCATTTCAACTTTTCAGTTCTTCAATTGTACTGTTCTAATACATGTGTTACATTTTGTCTAGATTCAAGGTACATCTCTAGCTTTGGTACAAGTAATGCTGACTATGGTTTAAACTTTCAAGTATCTATTGTTCTCTTTATCAAGGCTTCTAGCAGCTGCATGTTTTTCTCATGGCATAAGCAGAAATGAATGTCTCTGTTAAGTTTCATGACAGCAGAAATGAAATGTCTCTTGTTATTTTCATGACATTAGCAGAAATGAAATGCTTCTTGTTATTTTCTAATAGCTGTGCAGATTCATGCAGTGTCAACAGAATAAATGTATTAACCCTTTTAAAGCTCGAATGCACTAAGCATGCATATTACTATTACACATTTTTCTAACACTATGTTATTTTCACAGCTCTATCAGAATCTTGTTCACATTCAAAATTGAACAAATGCTGCAGTTAAACTCTTAGAACAATGAAACATGTCCAGTAAATATACACATTTTACAAGCTGTAAGCACCAATCCCTTAATGTCAGTTCTGCAGTAAAGCTCAGACAGAAACAGGAATGGTTTGGTGGATCTCACTTGTTCTAGCACTACTTGATCTCCCATGTTAAAATTATAGGATCTGCAATGTCTTGTCAGTGAGAAAGTGTCAAGATGCTGAATAGCTATTTCTGAACCTTTAGCTGAATTACAATGGCTGAAAATAACCTTCTGTGATTACAGAACAGAAGTTGTATTTTTCCTACTGTTGTGTAATCTCAGGGCTGATATAAATTGGGGGGGGGGGTTGAATAGTATCTGGGGGACTCGCCCCTACAGAAAACTTTCTTTTCTCATCACTAAAAGTGGTTTCCAGCAAGTAGTTTTCTACAAATGGCATTCGAAACAATTAGTTCAGCAGATTGACATGAATCTTTCAGTATACTCTTTCATTTAAATTTTTTCACCTGTCATGCTATGAGTGAATCTGCATTTATGCTCAGTTTTTAACAGTACTAGAACAGAAGGATAACTTGTGATACTACGAGGGATTACTCTACTTTCCTTTAAGAAAATCTTGGTGCACTGTTTCCATGGGATACCTTTGTTATATACTGGTTTCATGGTCTTTCCAAGTGTGGATATGAATCTTTCAACTAGCCCACTGAGGTATTCACTATCGTTGCTTAAAACACTTTTTTTGGTAAAGTCAAGAGGCAAATAGCCATTCTGACATTTTGGAGTTTCCTTGACTTTAAGAGACTTTCCATTTCTTTTTGGAGCCTCCTTGATCTTGTTTTTTTAAAATCCTAGTTGTTGGCACCCTGCTGCTTGAATTGCTTTTTGAAAAAGGGAGCTGAGGTGGAATAATTTTTTTTGCCTTAAAAGAATGAAGGTTGGAAGATTTGGGTCAATCACTGAATCAGCTGTTCCCTCTCATCTCAAGCACATCAGCTGCAGAAGTGTCAAACAGAACTTCCTTGTCCAAGGGAAAATTTAAAATTTCTGTTTGAACATCTTCAGGAAGGGTACTTACGTATTAACGCAACCAGATTTTTAACCCCGTATAGTTCCTGATATTCTCGCAAACCAACTGTTTACAAAACTAAAAAGGGGTGTGTGAAGTCCAATTCACTTTTTGTAGCACTTTGGTTATGACAGCGGAACTGGACTAACGGCCAAAGTCCTCTTCCTTGGTAGCATCCTCCTTGTCCGTGCTAACTTCATGGAAAATAATAAGAAGAAGCAGGGCACAATAAAATTATGGCAGATTCCAAGGATGACAAGTGGGTCATTTGCAATAGCAGCATATCACCTTCTTTTTCTTCTTTTTCTGGCTGTCTTGTATGAGGCACAGCTTGTAAGCTACAGTTCTTACACAAAAAGAAGTAAGTATGCAGAAAACCGATAAAATCTTAGATCAGCGGCTTGACTGGAGAAACTAGCTGCAGTGTTTTGAACATCTGATAGGAAGCAAAGACAATCGAGGGGATTTTCAAGTAGAAAAAATGGCAGTACTGCAAAATCATTTCGACATTCTTCATTCGAGTTTTCTTTTTTGGATTACCCTCTCTATTGTAATTGATCCACTAAGTGAGACTAGCATTGGGGGAATGAAAGGAAGTTAGCAGATTTTGCAGTACTGCCGTTGTTTCTACTTGAAAATCCCCTCGACTGTCTTTGCTTCCTATCGGACGTTCTGATGTATGTAAAAGGGCACAGACACTGGAGCTAGTCAAGCCATCGCAGTCGGTGAAGAAGCAGCAGCGGAAGAAAATGGTGACTGCTTTCCCAAGCCCTCTGTTTACAACCCAGCCTTCCATTAAAGCTTAAAAATGTTTGACCTCATTTGTAAAACACAAATTAGACAGACCTTACAGGGCAAACTCAAACATCCATTCTTCAATTTTACATCAGTTATCCCAGCATGAAAATTTGGTTGTGATAATACGTAAGTAATATGTAAGTTCTTGTGAATGTAACCAAGCAAATCTTTTCATGACTGACCCAGAAGAAGCAGCCTTTGAGACAGTATCAATGGCATGATAAGCAAGCAATAATGCCCTTCAGGGTGTGTGTTACTGTGTAAATAACGCCCGCCCAGGAGTTATTTACACAGTAACACACACCCTGGAGGGCATTACTGCACTTAGAGAATGGGCTGTTTGTAAAAATTGTTGTGTTTTACTTATTTATTTTTTATTACTATATTATTGTTTTTATATATTTTTATGTAAAGTGGCTCCTCTTCCTAATGTTTCAAACTTGCCGTAGTATATGTAAATGGTGTTAAGAGAAACTATTTTACATCCAGACTATAACATGCTCAAACAATATCCAGAAATTTACTTCAGGTTTTCTTGGTCCCTTACTCCTAAAATGTGTGGTTTGTTGATAGTCACTGGGGACTGGGGTCACTGGGTCACTACACAATGACATACATTTGAGTTTCAGATTTATTTCCTTCAGAAAATGCATGCTAAAACAAATCCTGTTAGTCAAGCATCTTTTGAAGTTTTATAAGAGCAATATTTAAAATCCATCTGTTTCTATTTTTGAGCCTTTGAGCCCCCTTTATTTTAGGCTTTATTCAGATTTCTTGAGCTAAGAGGTTGAGAGGTATGCAAACCTCTTGACTGCATCTGCTGCCACAATCAATTGCTTTCACACTTCACATATATACAGACACACACACGCATGCGCACACACACTTTTGCTCTCATTCACGCAAGCACGCATACTCACACATGCAGACAGAAACCTAAGTACACACACACAAACACGCACACACTTTTCTTTCTTTTTTCTGTTTCTTTTACTTTTACACTCACTAAACAGCAAAAGTACTGCATAGCACGTGTAAAATAATGGCTCGATCACTCTTTCTTCCACTCACATACACAAACACTTTTCTATTTTTTTTTTTTTTATTTTCTTCTTTTTTTTATTTTTTACTGGGTAAACAGCAAATGTACTGCTTAGGGAGTGTAAAATAATTACGACTGTTAACTTTCTTTCAGTCAGAGCTTCACAGCAGCCTAATATGGTCCAGCGAAGCGGTAGACTCATTTTTTACTGGACACTACCTGTACATTAACACCTTGCTGGAGAACGTTCGTTCTTCAATTAGGGTGCTGATGTACCAGTCGCCTACTCTCTAAGAAAACTTTAAGACATGTTTAATTACATGAGAAGACACAAAAGAGACATTCAATGAATTTTTCACCTTAGAAGAAGAAAGGTTAACAGTTAACTTTTTTATATTTTCAAAAGAGAGACATAAAAACTTTAACATGTGAGCTTTGCAGTTTAAAATTCCATATGTTAAAGTGGCAGAAGAATACATGTTCCTCACAAATTGTCAAAACCTTTCCCATCCTTGTTAGAGGGAATGGGATTAGCATTAGTGATCTGTCTAGCAGACGCAGTTTTGTGTAGGAAAATCGCTCCACAGTCGGCTTTGGAGTTAGAAAATAAGTATATGTGAGTCTGAGGTAACATGTATAACCTGTCAGACTCCCTAGACAATTGACTGTCTGGTAAACAACAAGCTGCCAGGAAAACATTCTCCAAAGCAGAACGAAAAGCCACAGACTGAAGAATATCCAGCTGTAACATATCATAATACATATGATGGGAAATAGGAATTTCATTATGATCCCATTAAAACACCTGTTGTATTTTAAAGTTTGAGAAAAAAGAAATCTCTTCTGGGGAGAAATCTGAAGCAAGGCTTTCCTCAGAATCAGAATCTTTAGGATGTGAATAAACACCCTGGCGCACCACATTCTCCCTCCAATCTCTGCTCTTCTGACTGAAAATCAGGGTCAGAAAGAGAAGGAACTCTCTTTCTTTTCTTTCTTAAAGAGGAAGTATGTAAAAAGAAACAGAAATCAATTACCTACAAATCCTAGAAAATGTTCCCTGTCCATTGACAGAGAAACAGGAGAGGCAAGTTTTTTGAGCTCTTTTCCTGGGAAACTCCCTGAAGAGCCTGAAGAGCCTACAGCTCAAATGGTATAATGTTACCTTGCTCTGGCTGTAGTGTACAGGGTCCTGGGTTTGAGACTTGGCAGGACTGATTATTTGGGTTGGGAGGTTGGTATAATGGTTAAGGTTTTTACCTTATAGACATAAGGTGCAGGGTTTGATTCTCACGTGGGGTAATTGGCTAGGCTTGAAATGACCCACAAGGGCAGGCAGCCTAGTACTAATCTATGAACCTATATGAAAGACCAACTCAAAGGAGGCACACTATCATGGGCTCAGGCTTCCTTTCCCAGCTATGCAGCAGACCTTCACATCTCCCCCAACCCAAGACTGATAAGAGTGGTTCTCCCTTATCCACATTTTCATAGGATCATAAGAGGTTACTAGGCTATTGCCTTATGAGCCTAGCCAAGAGTTTAGCCCATGTTTCAACAAATTAGCACTCAATGTCCCTGTCCAGCAGGGACATGGGTGGAATCCCAGGGGTATATTTTCTGTTTCTCATCCAGTTTCCAGTTATTCAGGTTGCACTTAAAAAGGGGTAAGGAGGTACTCTGCTTGATGTGGAGAGGAAGTCTATTTCATAGATGAGGGAGTCTCTGGGACACAAATCTGTCCCGCCAACAAGTCCTGTTGATGTCACAGACCAGGTTAAGGCCTTGCGTGCAGGTTACTCGAGTGAAGCTTGACTTGTGAATATGCAACAGTCCCATCAAGGTGGGGTCCATAACCACCTTGTATGCCAGACAGAGGTCACCTCTAAGGAGTCTGTATGAAACTAAGTAGAGGGATAGAGCTTTTAGACTATCTGTTTATGACATATGTTTGAGGCCCTGGATTCTCCTGGTGAGGAACCTCTGTGGTTTCTCCAGCTGCTACATGTGCTTTGCTAGGTACATGCTGAAAGGTGCATTGTACTCGATAATGGACCTTAAAATGGAAGAATACAGGGATGTTATGACCTCCTTGTTCCTGGATAAGATACCCTTAATTATGAGGTGAGCCATGTAGAAGGCTTTCTGTACCACAGAAGCAACATGGTGGTCAAGAGTCAGGTTGCTATCAACCTGGGTGCCCAAATCCCTCATGACTGATTGGGTGCTTAGGACAGGGGTGTCAAACTCAAATACACAGTGGGCCAAAATTAAAAACTTGAACAAAGTCGCGGGCCAACCTTGATATTTATTGAAAAAATGTTTACAGTTGAGCAAGTTTTTCCTTCTCATTAGATATGATGAACCTTTTCATACTGAAACAAACTTAAGTTTTGCTTAAATATTGAATCTGGAACAAGCAAAGCTTAATACTATAGTACAGTATAAACACGTGAAATCAAATGTCAAATACAAGACACGTCTGTGGCATTCATTTCTTAAATAAAATTAAAAAAAAAAAATCTTACGCCTCTTTCTCTATTTGAGCCTTCTGAGTGAAATTTCAACAGTAACCTTTTTTTCACAGGCTAACAATAAAAATTATTTCCTTCAATGAAAATCCAATTATTCAAGTCCATGCCTTGGAGTAGCAAGGAAAAGTGCATAAAGATAACATTAATTCAAGCTCAGTTTGCTACACTCTGATCTACCCTGATGCACACCGGTCCAAGCCAGGTACCTGGCATCTCTTCTTGAATGTTAGTTCATCAATGTTTGGGGTCAGGCTCTGAGCTGAGGAAATCCTCAGGATTGAGTGAAGGTGTTCATCAGTGAGACGACTCCTGTGTGATGTTTTGTTCATCTTCATCAAGGAGAATAGTTGCTCACACAGATATGTGCTGCCGAACATAGAGAGCATTTGAGCAGCTTGGGTATGTAGATGGGGCATTGTGTCAGGGATGTAACATGGAAACTGTGCAGTGCTCACAGAGTCATACTTTGACTTTAGCGTGTCATTACACTGGAGTTCGATCAGCTCCATTTGGAGGTTAGTTGGTGTGCTTTCCACATCAACTGCAAATGGATTACTAAGCAGTTTAAACCTACATTTCTGGGCATCAAAGTCAGCAAATCGCTGGGTAAACTCGGCGCTGAGTACACTGAGTTTTTCAGCAAACTGTGCACTTGGGAACATGATGGTAGAGATCTGTGTTTTTATGGTTTGGCAGCAAGGAAAATGGCCCAGGTTTCCTTGCAGCATCTGAGTCTCCCACAGACACAATTTTGTTTTAAAAGCCCTCAATGCAGCGTACATGCCTGTAATGACATGCCCCTGCCCCTGAAGCTGCAGATTCAACACACAGAGATGGCTCGTGATGTCACAGAGAAATGCCAGCTCAGACAGAAACTCTTTATCCCAGAGCTTTGCTGTGTCTTTCCCTTTGCTTGCTAGAAACTGACAAATTTCCTCACGCAGCTTGGAACATCTGTTCAGTATTTTTCTTCTGCTTAGCTATCTCACCTCTGTGTGATATGGCACGTCTGCGTATTCCAAACAACACTCCTCCAGAAAAGACTTGAACTGACGGTGATTCAATCCTTTAAATCTTATATAGTTAACTACTCATATTATGGTGCTCATAACAAGTTCCATCTTCAGGGCTTTAACACACAACGACTCCTGATGTATGATGCAGTGATAAACAGTTAGCTCACCTGCACAGTTCTCTTCCTGCATCTTCTCCCAAATCCTGGCCACCAATCCACTCTTTTGACTGCATATCGTGGGTGCACCATCTGTCGTTAGTCCCACAAGTTTATCCCAAGGTAGCCTCATTTGAGTTACACATTTGGAAACCTCTTCAAAGATTTCTCTTGCTGTGGTTGTGCCATGCATTGATTTTAATCCCAAAAGTTCCTCCATAATGCACAGACTTGAGTCCACTCCACAGATGAAGACTGACAGCTGGGCAGTATCAGATGTGTCGCTGCTCTCATCCACAGCAAGGGAGAATGCAATGAAATCTTTTCCCTTTTCCATCAGCTGTTCATGCAGATTTGTGGCAAGATCACATTCACGATCAGCTACTGTGTTTCTGCTAAGGCTCACATATAAAAATGCTTGCCTTTTATCTGGGCACACGACGTCGCAAACTTTGATCATGCACTTTTTGACAAACTCTCCCTCATTAAAGGGCCGAGCTGGTTTTGCAATCTCTGTTGCCACAATAAAACTAGCCTTTACAGCAGCTTTACTTTGTGATATGGCTTTTGTGAACATAATCTGGCATGAAACTTAACTTCTTTTCATCTCCTCTACTTTCTGGCGCTTTTGTGCTATGTCTAGGTCCTTGTACTTGTCGTGGTGTTTCGTTTCATAGTGTCCTCTTATGTTATACTCTTTGGTTACAGCTACTTTGGCTCTGCACACAAGACAAACAGGTCTGTCCTTTACATCTGTGAACAGATATTCTGCTTCCCACATTTCTAGAAAGCTTCTGTTTTCAACCTTTCGTTTGGCCATTTTTGTGTGGGGTGGCCCGATGTGACTGGTAGCATGAGATCGCTAATGAATGTCAACAGAGGAGGGGGCACTTGTGGGTCCTGACTGATGCGCCAACGCACCAGCAGAGCATTCTTGTATGTGTAGTATTAACGGTGCATGCACTGTATACCGGCAGGTCAGCTCTAGTAGACATTTGGTATTTTTTCGCAGGCCAAATATAATTACACTGCGGGCCAGATTTCGCCCGTGGGCCTGGACTTGACATGCATGGCTTAGGATGTTGTTATTAATGTGATAATTTGTGGTAATTTGTGGCAAACAAACATCCAGACAGGATGAATCTATCTCCGGTAATTTGTAGAGATAGATGCAACAACAGAGTAAATGAGGGAAAATAATAAGTCATCCAAGAAATCAAGTCTGGCCACAGCAGAGTCACCCATCTGCAGCTGAGGCAAAACCAGAGACAGTATGACAGCTAAAGACTTCTTGACAACTTTCGTCTTCTTGCAGATGGGGTAAGGAAGAATGAAGGTGACTGGTAACTGGTTTACAGCTCCAGATACAAAAGAAGCCTCAAAGATGGTCGGCAGAGCCTATAAGAGTCAGTAAACACAGTGCCAGATAAAAAAGTGTTTTGTGAGGTAAAAACACCATGACATTCCATAAAAGCACCAAGTCCTGCCCTTAACACACAAATTCTATACCAAAATATTAGAGGCAATAAAATAAACCAAAATATTTATACACAATACGTTCCCACAAGCATTCACATTAATAAACTCCCCTAGTACAGAATAACAGTCCAAACAATATAAGTTTCCTAGCACAAATAATGTTAGTTTTACAGAAAAAATACTAGTTTTCTTCAGAAAAATAAAACAGTGGAAGTTTTTTTTTCCAGAAGAAGACTACCATGTCTTAAAAAATCAATCAATCAAATAAAGACTGCAATTAAGTCGTAAAAAACAGCTTTTTATTTTACACAAACAGTAAGTACTTTCATCAAAAACTGACATACAAGTCAAGACTTCCTCAGAGTGAACATCAAACACATCTATTTGCTCACATATAAAGAAGAAACATACAACTTGTGATTATTAAATTATCCAATGTATAAACATTCATAAATAATTAATCTTTATAGCCCTTTTGCTTTAAAATACATCGACCCCCGGATTTATGAAGCCCTTTATAGCATGCAGGATTAGTTTAAGAGCTATTTTCGGCAATATGGCTGACGTGCAATCCAGGAATGAGCTCCCGGGACGTGCACGTGAGCTCTTAGGCTAATCCTGCATGGACCGAGGTCCTGTATGCAAATTACCCTCATTTGCAGGTGAAAACCATGCAAATGAGGGTAATATGCGATCCAGGAAGCTGGCAGCTGCCCATGCAGGACGAGTGCAGTGTGCAGAAATGTACTCAGTTAGTAACCGAATACATTTCTGCAATCTACAAAACGGAGCTATGACAGCTCCAAATAAAGGCTGCATATCACTGAGGAAGCATCCCAATGTCCAAGTAGAAGGCCATTGGCATTGCAAACTATTAAAAAAAAAATAAACAACTTTTAATTTTCTTTTTACCGATCTCACCTGGTTAAGCATAGGGCAGCGACACGCAAACGGGATCAGGGGGAAAATAATAAAATAAACCTAAAATAAGCATGCTAAGTAAAATCAGTATTCTGCCATGCAAGTCAATGGCAGGCAGAAGACAAACTGGCCAGTGAGTAATGGTTGCTAAGGGGGGAGGCTCAGTGTGGGACATGTAACTATGCATTAGCAGGCAATCCTATGCAAATGAAAGAAGGGTTAGTGAATCCCAAATTTTCCCAGGGTGTGAGGCAGGTCCCAAGAGTGTAAGAGTATAAATAGCTGGGTGCAAGACTAGGATATAGGTGACATCATGGTGGTGTGTGTGTCAGGCATACTGTAAGTGGATTGGAGACCTGTGGCTCAGGATTGCTCCTAGCTTAGCACATCTAAGCTAGGGGTGTGTCTAAACCTGCCTAGCACTCTCTACAAAGTGTAAGCGGGAGTGCACGCCGCGCACCGGGTTGTATAGGAAGAAAAAGGAAGTTAAAGCTGGAAAAAGCAGCTCTGTGCACATTTGAGCACTCCATTTGCGTGGCACGCCCCCGGGCTTAAGCAGGGAGGCAATGGGAAGGGAAAACAGCAGTAGGAAGGTAATCAAGGAGAACTAGCTTAGCTGACAAGTGAAATGTATCAGAATCAGCCAATTACATAGGCAGCAGACCAGCCCAGCCCAGCACACCACTATAAACTGTGCAAACACCTTTCCCTCTTGTTTTTCCCCAAAACTCTGCACCACTGGTGTATACAGATGGAGAAATTTTACAAAACGAAAGCAAGAGAAAAAATGTTCGAGGCTGCTTTTGCTGTCATAAACCAGCATGTGCAAGAGGCTGAGGGTGGTAAGGATATGAATGCTGCTGAGCAACCCATCGTGACGAGACGGACAAGAGTGTACAGACCCAGGGTAGCCTACCAAGGGCTACATGAGCTGGAGATAGTGGAGCACTATAGGGTGGACAGGGACCTCCTACAGCATATTGTTGAGCTATGCCGGCCATGCCTGACACACAGAACCAACAGAGGGGAACCCATTCCAGTGGATACCAAGGTATGTGTAGGCCTAAGAATACTAGCTACAGGTACCTTCCAAAGGCCAACTGGGGATATGATGGGGATCTCACAGGCATCAGCATCCAGGGTACTTCACCAATTCCTGGATGCCATGTCAGCACATGTCGGTGAGCATGTATATTTCTCCATCACCCGTGAGGCATTGGCCAGCAATATGCGTCTCTTCCACCAAATAGCAGAATAACCTGAGGTAGTGGGTGCAATAGACTGCACGCACATATGTATTAAAGCACCACCAGGTGAGCTGGGTAGAGTCTACATCAACTGCAAGGGCTTCCCCTCCATCAACTGCCAGGTCGTGTGTGATGCCCAGGGCATAATAATGAATGTGTGTGCTGGCTGCCCTGGAAGCTACCACGATTCCCACATCTGGCATCTGACGCAGCTGTACCAGACATTTGCCATTGGGGACATCCCACATGGTCACCTAGTGGGGGATACTGGATACGCACTGGAGCCATGGCTGATGACAGCCATCAAAAATGCACACACACCCGAACAAGAACTCCATAATGAGGCACACGCACAAACACGAATCATAATAGAGCATGTATTTGGGATGCACAAGTCACAGTTCTGGTGCCTGGATACATCCGGTGGAGCCTTGCAGTACTCACCAACTACATGTACCCAAATTGTCCTTGTATGTGCCATGCTACACAATATGATCCTGTGGAAACAGCTGCAGCAGGAACAACATGGGGCAAGGCCACACAGCCCCCCACCAGTGCCAAGGCCTGCACAGGCGCAGAGTGACTCAGAGGAGGAACAACCTGAGCCTGCTCCAGTAGGCAGAAGGAGGCGTGCCCAGTATGCCCTGGCCTTGGCAAAGAGGCAACGCATAGCACATGCACTGACACAGTAGGGACCCAGGGAATGATACCTCTCTCCGACTCACACATACAGTAAAAGGGATGCCAAACATGACACTACCTGTGTTCAACCATGTATAGGGAGTGTACTATGTGCATCCAACATAGGCAGCCCTGCAGCACCACCTTCAATACTGGGACACCCACAAGGTAGGTGACTCGCACATGCCAGTTGGGGGGGGGGCACATACCCAACAACAGTCACAGCCAGCAGGATAGGTGTAAACAAATACAAACAAATGCTGTACTATGGCCTCTGAATGAGCCCCATGGGTAACCCCTATCCCAGCCCTACACAGACAGACTACAGCAGGCCAGCCAGTTGGATGTAAGTTGTGAAGGCTAGGAAGCCAGAAACGTATATGTAGGTAGTGAAAGCTACGATCTGTAGTACACTGGTATGCCTCTAGCCAGCACGATAGGAAAAACTACAGACTGAAATGGTGTACATGACATACCAGTACAGTCCTAGCAACTGTGTAAAAGTGTAAGGTATGACCCACCATCCTAAGTACACTTATAGTAACAGTCAGGTGTGCCCCCCCACCCCATGTAGAAATGTCAAAACGGTCGGGTGTCTCCCCCCCCCCCCGCTATGCAGAAATGTAGCAACAGTCAATGCCAAATGACCGATGTATATCCTGTAGACACAGCATGCTACCTGTCGGTGTACAACACAAAGGTCAGCACCATAGTACAAACCACCTGGACTTGATCCACACATGCAATATAGATGGCCATACTGGGCATGCTCACACACAAACCTATGAAGGCCATGTCAGCAAGCAACAGTGGACCAGACATATCTGGCAGTTGCAGTTCTTAGTGCAGACACATGTCAGTATGCACCACTCCTGCCTTGCACACACAGTGGATAGGAATACAGACATATATGTAAGGACAACACACTATAATAAGCCAAAGGTAGACGGACATAGATGTGTTGAAGAGGGTGACCGTAACAAGGAGCCATCTGGGCCTGTTCCATCCAGCACACAGCCAAAGGGCCCCAAACACATGAGGTGCAGGTGTCACTCACTGCAGATACTAGCCACCAGTATCTGTCAGCATGACAGCGTGTTGCACGTGCCAGCTGTGCAACATGATTGTACAAGGAAGCTGTCACCTATGAGCTGTATACATGTACCTGTGGCATATGACCCCGTGTGTGCCTGCATGTGGCATGTCAACCCCTACATGAATGGGTTACGACTCATGCACACACCGCCCTCCCCATAGCAGTATCATGACAAGCCTGCTGAGGTCATCCAATGTGAAATACACCTTTGGGGGAGCTGTAGCTCAGTAATCCCCATGGCGCATCCCATAACTGTGTACTGCTGTACTGATAAAATGGTTAGGTAGTAGTCTTAACCCCAGACTTGGCAAATGTGTGAGTGTGTGTATGTGTACATGTCTCAGTCTCTGCCTGTGTAGAGAGAAATGCTTTCTAGGCTACTCACAATCAGTACAGTTCATATACACAACAGTGGCAAGGCTGCTGATGTCACGCACCTAGAAATACACACCCTGTACAATACACATACTCGCCTATGGCAAGGCTGCTGATGTCACTCACCTAGAAATACACCTCTGGGGAAATCATAGCCCATTAATCTCCGTAGCGCATCCTGTAACTGCACACTGCTGTAGTGTGATAAAGTAGTTAGGTAGGTGTTCTAACCCCAGACCTGGCAACTGTGTGCTTATGTGTGTGTGTCTGACTGCATAGACAGCAATGCTTTTTAGGCCACTCACACCCCGTACAATACACATACTTGACTTTGGCAAGGCTGCTGATGTCACTCACCTAGAAATACACCAGTAATCTCTGTAGCGCATCCTGTAACTGTGCACTGCTGTAGTGTGATATAGTAGTTAGGTAGGTGTTCTAATTCCAGTCTTGGCAATTTTGTGTGTCTGTGTGTGTGTGTGTGTGTGTGTGTGTGTGTGTGTGTGTGTGTGTGTGTGTGTGTGTGTGTGTGTGTGTGTGAATCTGTGTATCTCTGTCTGTTCATGAGTGTTAGACAATGCTTTTTAGGTCACACACACTCCTTAGAATTCATATACCCAACGATGGCAAGGCTGCTGATGTCACTCACCTAGAAATACACCTCTGGGAAAGTCATAGCCCAGTAATGTCTGTAGCATGGCCTGTAACTATGTACTGCTGTATTGTGATTTAGAACTGTGTTAGGGTTCCATCACCACCCATGGCAGTTCTGGATGTTTTGTGTGTGTTTCAATGTCTGTGTATGGAGCAATGCATCATAGGCTACTCACGTGCAGTACAATTCAAATGCCCTACCGTTGCCAATCCTGCTGATGTCAATCATTGTGAAATACTACTTTGGAGAAAACGTTCCCTGTAATCCCTGTGGTGCAACCTATAACTGCTCCATGCTGTAGTGTAATATAGGCCTTGGCAGGGGTTCTATACCCACACATGACAGTTGTGGATGTTTTGTGTGTGTTTCACTGTTTATGTAGGGAGTAATGCATTTTAGGCTAGTCACTCGCAGTACAGGTGAAATGCCCTACTTTGGTAATCCTGCTGTCAGTCACTGTGAAATACACCCATGCATGTCAGAGCTGGCACCATGTGTGTACATGTCCACATCCACACTCACTACAACCCCCCCCCCCAGGGCATACTAAAATATGCTGACTGATGTCTGACATCTCCTCATACTCTTTGCCCATACAGCCTCCGTATGACCCATGTGGTGCATGTGATACCTTCACATTGATGTGCTGTGGCAATCCCACTACTGATGAGTTGCACTACTGTCCCTGCCAAGTGTGTCAATGTGTGTGTATCCTTGTGTGAGAGTCCCTGTGTTGATGCTGGCACATGTTCATGCAGACAGGCACATGTACAACACCTACCATATATCTACTGTAACCCTGTTGCAGATGTCACTCACTCTGACATATATGTTCTGAGTGCTCCACATCAGGTAACCCATGTGGTGCATCCAATAACTGCATCGAACTGTAATAGCATTACATAGTTGTCAGGGGTTTGATACCCTGTGCTGGTAGGTGTGTTACACAAACATGCTTCAGTTTTACCCTCCCACCCCTCCCTGACATGTATTTGTCTCTGTCTGTCTCCCCCACACCCTCTCTGGTGGATGTGGAGAGCCACACCTGCCTTGCTTAGGCAGCAGCATGTGTATGTTACATGATGCTCGTGATCAGCTGATGGCCTCTGCACGAATTGCAGCCCTCCCCTAGCTGATTGCATGTGGAACAGCTGTGGTAACAATCCCAAGCTAATTGCATAGAAACACACTCCATTACCTAGGAACATCATGATGGTGTTGGGCCTTTGCAGTCACTGTGAGCAGGAACTAGATTTGATGTTTGGCAAACAGCATCCCAGATGGATTGGGGATTTACCTCTAACAACATGCACTGTGGAAAGAGGGCAACCAACAGGAGGGGGATGTGCCTGACCTGACTACAGACTATAAGTGCTGCTATACTGCATATGGAGTAGTGTTGGTTGAACAGTGTTTGTCTGGATATGCCTGTCGTACATGTTGCAATTTCTCCCATGTCAGTTCCTTGTATATGAGGAATCC
Source organism: Protopterus annectens (assembly GCF_019279795.1). NCBI lineage: Eukaryota > Metazoa > Chordata > Ceratodontiformes > Protopteridae > Protopterus > Protopterus annectens. The sequence goes on along the minus strand of NC_056743.1, from coordinate 416,783,955 downwards.
CCATCTGCAGGGTCATCTGCAGACTGGGCAGTGTTGTGCCTTTGGTTTCATGTGTTAGCCACAGTGCATCAATCCGTGGAATGCAGAAGGTAATGTGAGGATTGCAGTCTGTAGATGATGAAGGCCGTGACAGTTACTGACTTCATATCCCTCATAGGACATATGTTGCAACAAACCCTGTTACAATGGAAATTATATAGGGTTATCACAGTAACATGTCTATACTGGCCCTGTGTATGTGCTGTCAGCCACACCTCTGTCAACCTTTGTACATATGGCATGCATGAAGTGGTGCATATGTGCTGTACACCACAAATACTGTCATCATATCTGAAAACAAGCAAGTGATATATCAGATTGCTACACATGTCATGTACAGTAGTGGTTATATTTCATGACATAAGCTGGACATTCTGTAGATGATTGTACAGTACTGAGGTTTGGGTAGTGATGGTGAATGTTGGCAGTGTGTGTGGTTTGTTAATATGTACCTCAGCCTGTGTACAGACTGTGGTAGATGTCATTGTTCTAGCTCCCCTTCTCTCAGATGTTACATGCTGCCCCATTGTACGGTACTGCTTTGCCGTACATGTTTGTAGGGCCATGCCACAGACAGCCATCATGACAAACTGTGTAGCAGCCCAGTATATGTAGGGTCATTCTGTGAGTGGCACATATGAGGATGGTGTAGAACAGATAGTCCTTACACTGTAATATTATGCTAACTTACCATATGTGGCTGTGTTCACATTGGTTGTGGTTATGCACTGTCACACAGTTGTATCTTACCCTGTGCTGTGACATGGCTGTCGAGCCTGCTACATATGCAGGTACATGTGCATTACCCCATATGAGATGTATGCCAGTGTTGAGCCAGTCTGCCTGTAGCCTGTACAGTGCATTGTTGCATGCCTAGCAGCTTAGTGTACTTAACCAGTGGGATGTTATGTGCAGATACTCGCCAGATGTACTGTTGTTGGGCCTCCCTTAAACGTTACATATGTCAGACAGAGCAGTGGGATGCTGTACAGATGTATGTCAATATCGAGTGGGTGGTATGTGTCCATGGCACCCCTGTAATAGCGATCATTATGTGTCAGGCCAATCAGGAGTGTGTGAATCCAACACCTATGGTGCCAAATGTATAGCAGTCGTTATGTGTTATACCCATCTACATGGCTGTCTACATCCATATTGTCAGGCCTGGTACACATGTGGTGCACTGAGGGATCATGTGTATACCTCTGGACTCTGCAGGGTGTGTCCGAAGTTCCACATATAGTGGCCAATATCTCTGTTGCACTCCACAGGGGCATTACATGCTAGCAGCGGTATCTTACAATGATTTCCTTAGGATGTCTGTCAGTAACCAATGGCACACGTTACAAGCAGATGTCAGCATCCACACACACCATGTCTGTAAAGACAATCCCAATGACAGTAGCAACAACCTAGTAATATACCTGCTATACATTGCTGTCATCACCTTGCACTACTACTGTGGGACTCTAGGGGCTGGTGTACGGCTACACTCCATGTCCAGGACATATGGTGGAAATATATGTACATATACTTATCCAGATAGCCATATATATATATATATATATATATATATATATATATATATATATATATATATATATATATATATATATATATATATAAAATTACACATGTGTACTACATTGAATTACCACTGTCATGGCAACCACCCACTCTAACTCCTTACAGCATGTGGCCGTGGTCCTTTTACATTTCCTGTGTGATGGACATCCGTCCTGTGTGTGGGCATCAGTGATACAGGCAACAGGTAGCAATACCTCTTACAGGAGAACCTGCACACTCAGAGAGGACACATATTTGTAGGAGGTTCAGGAACTACAGACAGACTGTGGGTAGAGTTGTGTAATGCTTTGCATAGTAGTGGTGTTACAGGGTGTGTGTGTGTGTACATACTAGTGTACCTTGGAATGCAGTCTGTCTGCATAGCTCAATACTGTGGGTCTAACCTCTTGCTGGGCAGAGGTATGCCTAACATGTGTTGTCCGTCCACCACACAGGTCCTGTGTCAGATATGACACTGGCAGTGTGTGTGTTGCGTGCTATCAGTACATGGCTACATCCATGTCTATATCTGACCTCAATTCCCTGACTAAGGGTATGTTGCAGACTATCCTGTAACACCAGCAGCTTGCTTAGTGTATGGCAACAGTGTTTCACATATATGCCTGTGTTCCAGCCTCTGTCCCCATCTACATACCAAGCTGTGCACATATGTCATGCTGTTGGGGGTTGTTCTGTAGTGGGCTGTGAGCATATTACACTGCCAATGCTGCCATTAGTCCACTGCTGTTGTATTCCCCACACATACAGTGGGGCTGGGGCCATATATGTGTGGGCGTCACCTACACAACACATGTGCACCCTTATGCACTGCAGAGTTCAGTGTATGTAACAGTGGTATATGGTCTTGTATTATTCAGTCCAGGTGGGAAGCACCATAAATGACTTAGGCTGTTACAAATGTGAGGGTATCAGGGGTGAGCTGCCACAAGGTATGTGGATGTACAGTACTGCATACTCCACCTATATTGATATTACTCACATGACTTGGGGTACTGCAAGCCTACTGCATCCTGCCATACAGACTGTTCTGTGTGTTGACTTGTTATGTTCTGGGTACAACCCATTTGATCACAAAACATCTTTACCTTCTACAGAGTTTGTACAGAATGTAGATAGAGGCTGCTGAACTACACACCTGCAGTACATACTGTTGATTGTGTGGTACGCTGTGGCCCAGTCTGTCAGCACTATTGTACATTCTGAAGGGCTTGGCTTGGATTGCAACAGTTGTGAACCTTTCCAGACTACTGTATAAGTGTAACTGTTTCACAGTTGCAGTACTCCGTTTATATGGTTGTCAGTATTTGAACAGCTATACGATATGGCATATAGGACTGTTATGGTACACAATTAAAGGAGTCCCATTTCTGCAAACCTGTGTGTGGTGTCTTTCCTATGACCTTTCTATGGGTATATGTTGCAGGCAATGACTGACATGTGTAGCCCATACAGTGTCCAGTTGTTCAGGTGTTAACTGTAGGCATAGTGGCTGTTCCATATTGTGTGCACCTTCTACATATGTATCTTACTGCACATATATCTGCATGTGTATGTGTAGTCACGTGTATATATATATATATATATATATATATATATATATATATATATATATATATATATAAATATATGGTTCCCTATCAGAAGCCTGAAACACTATAAGCCTGAAAATCAAAATCCTGAAAACTAAAGCCTGAAAATTCAAAATCCCGAAAACCCAAAATCCTGAAACTCAAAATCCTGAAAACACAAAATGGACATACTGACGTCATTGTGGCTTTGCTATTGTTAGACCTGTGGTGTTAGGTCATGCGTTGGGTTCAGGTAAGTGTGCGGTTGGTTTTATGTTAGGGTTAGGGGCGGTTTAAGTGAGTTAGGGTTAGGGCGCAGGTTAGGCATGTATGCAATAGTGACAAATATTTGGGTTAGGGGCGGTTTAAGTGAGTTAGGGTTAGGGCGCGGGTCAGGTGAGTGTGCGATAGTGACGGACCTTAGGGTTAGGGTCAGGGTCAGTTGGTAGATATTAGTGTCTTTATAGTGAAATATTAGCATTATTGGTGTTTTCAGGATTTTGGGTTTTCGGGATTTTGAATTTTCAGGCTTTAGTTTTCAGGATTTTGATTTTCAGGCTTATAGTGTTTCAGGCTTCTGATAGGGAACCATATATATATATATATATATATATATATATATATATATATATATATATATGGGTCTACTTCATTTCACCTAACTTCCAATTCACTGACTTTCATTTCACTGAAATTTCATTTGACTGACACTTCATTTCACTGACAGTTCATTTGACTGACAAGTATTATTAGCAAGAAAATGGAATATGCCCCCTTCCCCACTGTAGTGCGACCCTGGAGTTAGAATATATAGTTGGGGGTGTGGGGGGCACAGACCCCCACATCGGGGGGTGTGGAGGGCGCAGCCCCCCACTTCATTTCATATGATATTGTTAAGTTTTGATATGATATTGCTTAGTAAAAGAAAAGTAAGTGGGGGGCTGTGCCCCCCCCCCCAACTATATATTCTAACTCCAAGGTCACACTACAGTGGGGAAGGGGGCATATTCCATTTTCTTGCTAATAATACTTGTCAGTCAAATGAACTGTCAGTGAAATGAAGTGTCAGTGAAATGAAATTTCAGTCATTTGGTCTCAGTCAAATGGGAGTCAGTGAATTGGAAGTTAGGTGAAATGAAGTAGACCCATATATATATATATATATATATATATATATATATATATATATATATATATATATCATCATCTTCTTTCGGCTGTTCCCGTTAGGGGTCGCCACAGCGGATCACCTGTTTCCATTTCTTCCTGTTCTCTGCATCTTGCTCTGTCACACCAACCACCTGCATGTCCTCTCTCACCACATCCATAAACTTTATCTTAAGCCTTCCTGTTTTCCTGTTACCTGGTAGCTTCATCCTTAGCATCTTTTTCCAAATATACTCAGCATCCCTCCTCAGCACATGTCCAAACCAACGTAATCTTGCCTCTCTGGTTTTGTCTCCAAACCTTCCAACCTGGGTTGACCCTTTAATATACTTATTCCTAATTCAGTCCACCCTCATCACACCCAATGCAAATCTTAACATCTTTAACTCTGCCACATCCAGCTCAAACTCCTGCCTTTTTGTCAATGCTACTGTCTCCAACCCATATAACATAGCTGGTCTCACTACCCTCTTGTAGACCTTCCCTTTCACTCTTACAGGTACTTGTCTATCACAAATCACTCCTGACACTCTTCTCCACCCACTCCATCCTGCCTGTACTCTCTTCTTCACCTCTCTTCCACACTCACCGTTACTCTGAACTACTGACCCCAAGGATTTAAACTCATCCACCTTTGCCACCTCTACTCCTTGCATCATCATCATTCCTCTGTCCTCCCTCTCATTCAAACACATACATTCTGTCTTAGTCCTGCTGACCTTCATTCCTCTTCCTCTAGAGCAAATCTCCATCTCTCCAGGGTGTCCTCCACCTGTTCCCTACTCTCACTACAGATCACAATGTCATCTGCAAACATCATAGTCCATGGGGGCTCCTGTCTGACCTTGTCTGTAAACCTGTCCATCACCATTGCAAATAAGAAAGGGCTCAGAGCTGATCCTTGATGTAACCCCACCTCCACCTTAAACGCATCCGTCATTCCCACCGCAGACCTCACCACTGTCACACTACCCTCATACATATCCTGTACCACTCTTACATACTTCGCTGACACTCCTGACTTCCTCATACAATACCACAACTCCTCTCTAGACACCCTGTCATATGCTTTCTCTAAGTCGACAAAAATACAATGCAACTTCTGACATTCTCTGTACTTCTCCATCAACACTCTCAGAGCAAACATTGCATCTGTAGTGCTCTTTCCCGGCATGAAACCATACTGCTGTTCACTAATCATCACGTCCCTTCTTAACCTAGCTTCCACTACTCTTTCCCATAACTTCATGCTGTGACTGATCAATTTAATCCCTCTGTAGTTACTACAGCTCTGCACATCACTCTTATTCTTAAAAATCAGTACCAAAACACTTTTTCTCCATTCCTCATATATGCACACATATACATATATATATATATATATATATATATATATATATATATATATATATATATATATATATATCTATATATGTGTATATCTGTATCTGCATATATGTGTCTGTGTATCTGTATCCTGGGGACATTGATGGCTTTCACATATTACATGTCCTGTGGGAGGCAGACTGTACTTGGTAGTGTATTGCAGGGTGCATGTGTCTGGCTGTGATGGGATGCCTATTCGTACAAGACGTATAGTGTGTGGGGCCTCTCAACCCCATTAACGGTGTATTTCTTATATATGTATATAGAGTTAGTAAAACAACATATATATCTCTAGATGTTGGTATACATTCTCTGTACTGCTGCATGACAGGACTGGCTGATATTTTTTTGAAAACATTGAATATCTGTGTACCTGTCATGGCTTAGTAGTACATCGGTTTGTCTAGGGTGTGCAGGGTCCTTGGTTTGATCCTTGCAAGAGCTGTTTAATTTGTTGCTGGCCAGAACACGGCCCATTGGATAGAGAGTGATTAAGGCACCGTAAAGCAGTTGTAAGCAGGTTTGTGTGTTCTGCCCAGCAACAAAATAAACAGCTCCTGCAAGGCTCGTAACCAGGACCCTGCACATCATACACAAAGTGATTTACCACTAAGCCATGGCAGATATGCATAATCATGATGTTTTCACATACATATCATCCAGCCCAGGTATACAACACTACAGGGAAAGTATTACGCCATGTAGATGTATTTGTTCGTGTGTGTGTATATATATATATATATATATATATATATATATATATATATATATATATATATATATATATATATATATATATATATATATATACATCTTTAAATGGATATAACATATCTGTATATGTAGATATAGGTATATATATATATATATATATATATATATATATATATATATATATATATATATATATATATATATATATATATATATATATATATATGTATGTATATATATATATATATATATATATATATATATATATATATATATATATATATATATATATATATATACATACATACATGTGTGTTGTACCCAGCCATGGCATGTGTACCACGCACTACACTTACTGGTGTCCACTGTAGAAGGCCTGCTGACACCACTACACCCATCAGCCATGTGGGACATGGACTAACACAACACAGTCAGAGCAGATACTGGTGACAACAATACAACATTGTTAATTACAGCTATGATGCATCATGGCTGCACAGCTACACCTTCCAAGATATTAGTATTTCACTTTACTGCTGACAACATGCTACATATCATTCCATTGCTACACTGTTGGACAGTCACCCTGTGCATCAGAACCATGTTAGCCTGTGTGTGTGTGTCTGTGCGAGGGGGCTGAGTATTGTTATGGGCCACTGGTGATGTCATGTGTGCAGGTATGTGGTTGCCCTAGGTTCGTTGTTTATGTGTGTGTGTCTGCATGCACACAGTTCCTCCATGTGACTGCCCTATACAGGGAATTGTGGGACAGCTGCAGACTGTACCTGGCAGGGTTTGAAATTCACTGTCTCCGGCCATGGACATGGAACCTGTGCCTGGCAGGGGTGCTACAGGCAGTATCAGGTACAGAGCCAGACCGAGTACTGTTCCCCAAGTTTAACAGACGTCCTTGGATCCAGGTCCCTTCTGGGACTGGCCAGGGCCACGTGCACGTGGTCTGCTATGACGGTCTGTGGACAACCCCACCCCCACAGTGCTGGGGCTGGTACTGCCACTACGGGAGTGGCTGTGACTGGTTGGACGTCCACGGCGACCTCCAGCTGCTGGTGTTGCTGGCATACATCCACGTGTCTGTCGCAACCGTCCCGCCCTGTCCTGACGCATGGACATGACATTGTAGATGAGTTCCAATGTCTCACCCCGCCGTCTATCCATGACCTTGGTGTAATTAAGGATGGCACCTGCTAGGTCACGGATGCTGTCAGTTACAGAGGTGTGATGAGCCCTCTGCGCCCTTAGACCCTGCCTGGTGTATGATTCCATTCGTGCTTGTGCTTCCATGACAGTCTGGAACATGCGTGTGGTTGAAATAGACAGTGGCGGCTGGTGACTTCAAATCAAAGGGAGGCTGCAGGAGACAGCTGAATGGGTGGGGTCAATGGGAAGGGGTGTGGACAACCAGAAAGGGGAGGAGCTATGCTCAAAACTACAAAAACTAACTTTAATTAGATACGCTGCCCTGGGTGGCAAACCATCATTATGAGAGTCTAATCAAGACAAAAATAAGTGTAGAAGAATAAAAATATTTCAATGCATTGGCTGCATGACAGCTTACTTAATATTTAGATGGAAACAAAAGGTTGTGAGGCATGAAAAAATAAATTACTTTTTAAATACATTACTGGAATGCCAGTCAAAATCAAGTACAAGCAAAACCAGAAGCACTCAACTCAAACCACTTCTCCTTGCACTGCAGTTCTAATTATAATTTATATTCAGCTTTATTAAAGTGCCAAGTAACATGCTGAAAGTAGAAATCTCTGTGATGCCCCCACTTGTAAAAATGTTTCTTATCCAAAAAGACCTGCTGCCTGACAACTATCTACTTGTTTCATGGGGAAAACATGTAAGTAAAAATGAAAAGCAAACAAGAAACAAGCTCAAGATACATTGCTTAAAGGATTACTGTACAGGTTATGGACCACACGTGACTGGCATTCTGTTTAGTTTACGGGTAAAGTCTGTAGAGATGACTGGAAGTCTCCAACAAGTGTAATGAGCTTTTTAAAATAATGGAATCCTGTCCTTTAATACCCAAGGCTTATACATTATCTAGTCAAGTATTCTCTGCATGGCAACAACAGAAAGGCTTTCAATGTTGGCAATTCTTTAACAGTATGCTTATTAAAGCTTATTTGCATCTTACGATCTCAGACAAGCTTACATTATGGTCATTAAAGCATTGCTACTTAAACACAGAGCAACAGGCACTTTGAGTAATAAGCATAAATCAACAGTACAAAAATATGACAGAAACCAGACCTTTCTGCAAAATCAAGGACAGATGAAAAGCCACTGTAGTACTTGTGTCTACCTTGGATGGGGGACACACTGCACATTTACACTGCATAACTACTCCTTGCCTTGCTTGGACACATCCAGAGTCAGTACATGGTGGAGTGGGGTGCAACAAGTATGTCACAATTTGAAATGTCTCTGGCTGACTGTGATGGCCCTGACACGTGTCATACCTCTCAACCTCAGAGCAAGAAATCCTGACAAAGCCATACACAGAAGTGGGACAAATGCCCACAAATAAGGACAATTTTTAAATATTGCGCTAATAAACTTAGAAAGATAATAGAATAGGTCTTGCATTAGTATGACTTTTCTGAAGGGTATAAAATCTGAAACTCAAATGTCTGTCATTATTTTCTAACTTCAGTCTTTAGTGATTTGTCACTAATTTGCCAAAAAACACAATTTTATGAAAAATGGACCAAATGTGATGCAAAAATATAAAATAGCCACACAATACAGCTGGGAACCTGTCAAAGAAGGGACACTTTAATATTAGTACTGCTAACTTGAGCAGCTGACAAAATAAAAGAATCTACATGCATTTCAAGTAATCTATAACTTTGATTATTACAGTTATTTCTTAATTGTAAACCCTCCATGTTTTCTTCCAAAATTGCTATTTTGCGGAGGGATTATTAGGGGGAAAAGCAACATTTTAAGCCAAAATCGGAGACAGTTGAGAGGTTGGCTATGCCTAATTCTATAAAGCAATTTATTTATTTGCATGTACCTCTCAACCTGTTAATGCAGTAAATCTGAACAAGGCCAAATGTACTGGGGCAACATATAAACAGTACTAAAAATTGCTTTTGTATAAATTGAGACAGTTGATAGAATAACAGTTCTTACTTTTGCATGCATTTTTCTGAAGGTTATGAAGTCTGAAACTCAGTGTATCATTATTTAGTGACTTAATTTCTAAATGATTTGCCAGAAAACTACAAATTTTATGAAGAACAAACCAAAAATAAGAAGCAAAAATCTATTCATTCTTTGAAAATCTGGACAGTTGGGAGGTATAGTTCAGTTTGGCCTGTCTGAGTTTGCTGCCCTTCCCCCCCTGACAAAATCACGGTTGAATGTAGCCTCTGCAGCCATTCCAATGAACCATTACTTGGCTATTTCACTCCATTTACCATAAACACTAATGTGCATACTGCTTTACTTGCATGATGAGTTGGACTTCATTTGAAAGTTTTATTTTGTATTTTACAGCACAAACACTAAGTCATCTACTAAACAAAGCAATGCAGTCTCACAATGAAAACTTAGCATTAAGACTTCTCTGCCCTTGAAACTCACACTCATTGAAACAGCATTGAAACCCACATTCAAAGAAAATACATTTTGCCAGTGGCAGATAAAGATTAATTTTGGGCTGTTTTCAAATCATAGGCCCCTTGCATATGAAACATACATGTGCTCTTTGATACACCTTCCTCATTGTACTAAATTATATTCCTTGTACAATATATTACAGTTGTTAGAGGGCGTTTTAAATTTGTTTTGAACATTTTTCCAGTAAGCAATGAAACAAAATGCATGCACCCATAATGACAAAACTGCCCAGTTCAGAACATTTATCATAAAAGTCTACTCAGACTTCCGCAGTGCACCATTATCAGTAAATATGCACAATTCTACAGTCCACCATTATCAGTAAATATGCACAATTCTACAGTCCACCATTATCAGTAAATATGCACAATTCTACAGTCCACCATTATCAGTAAATATGCACAATTCTACAGTCCATTATCAGTAAATATGCACAATTCTACAGTCCATTATCAGTAAATATGCACTATCTCTGAAGAAGTAAAAGTCATCTAAATAATTCCACATTAAAGAAATCTGTAACTAATGAAGAGATTGCTGCTAGCAAACACCTTTATATTTCATGGTTTCATTGAAAAATAAAGTGCCTGTTGCCCCTCAGGAATAAATTGTCTATATTACATTAAAAAAATGATAAGCTAGTAATATTGCAAGAGGAAATGGATGGCAAACTGACAACAGACTCATAGTTAGTATTTTCACCAAGGAGAACATTCTCAATACAGCAGCATCCACCCCTTGTGGGAGTAGAACCCACAGCCTTCTTCATCAAAGGCAAGTACTCAACTTGTTGTGCTATTAACAAGGTAAACCAACTTCACTTAAGCAGCACTAAACTTCTGTTCCCCTGCAGCTCTCACCTCCTTGTAAAATCTACTCAATACTCAACTTCGCAGCACAAGAAAACTGGAAAAAGCCAAAATGTATTGGGGGGGGGTCAAAAGCCCAAAAACCAGGGACACAAACATTGCTTGTATAATCTTGGAAAGTTGCTAGAACCATACATTTTACTGCCAAGCTCTCTGTGCAAAACAGAGCAACACACCACTACGCCAAATCATCTGCTTTGTAAAAGAGGAAGACTGAAACTTAAATGGCTATCATTTAGTGAATTCAGTTCTCACCATAGCTGTCAACCTCTTAGTACAAAACACCTGGACAAACCCAGTAATGAGGGAAATACAGCCCTCAAACATTCAGTGAATTCAGTTCTTGCCATAGCTGTCAACCTTAGCACAAAAAACCTGGACGAAGCCAATAATGAGGGAATACAGTCCCAAAAATAGGGACAAATTTCAAATCTTCATTTTATAAACTTAGAAAATTGCTAGAATAAAAGGTTGTGTTACGGTTGTGTTACTATGTATTTTCTGAAGAACATGAAGTCTGAAATTCAAATGCCTGTCAATTTTACTGCTGACAGAATAAAAACAATTTTCAGCAGAGACCCAGGGAGAAATACTGCAGACACGTCTTTGTAAAATGACAGGGCACCAGAGCAAATCCACACAAACACAGGAAGGAGATGCAGACTCCACACAGAAGGCACCCCAACCAAGAATCAAACCAGAAAACCTATAGCTGTGAGACAACAATACTACCACTGCACCATCAAATATGCAAGGACTTAAACATTCAGATTCCTGAAGTCTGAAATTCAAATGCCTGTCAATTTTATTTAACATTTGTTAATCAGGACAGTCTGACTTGGAACAAAAAAAAAAATCTGAGGCCCAGGAAGAAATAATGCAGACATGTCTTTGTAACATGGGAGGACACAAAAGCAAACCCACACAAACACAGGGAGAAGATAAAGACCCCACAAAAAAGGCACCCCAGCCAAGAAGCAAACCTGAGAACCTGCAGCTGTGAGGCAACAATGCTACAACTGCCCCATCAAATATCAAGCATTGCAACATTTACAAACCACAGATATTATGAGGAACAGATCAGATCAAACTTGAGGCAAAAATCTGCAGTTTTTTTTTCACAAATGGTGGTGGGTAGGGAATTAAGGTCTTTAACACCTGCATGCAAGGTATAGGGTTCAAGCCTGAGGTATTCCCACACACAAACACCTGTAGTAGCAAACCTCAAAAACTAAATATACTGCACTGGGTGCCAAACAGTTGTCATGAGAGTCCAATCAAGACAAAATGAAGTGTAGAAGAATAAAAATATTTCAATGCATTGGCTGCATGACAGCTTAATATCTAGATGGAGGGAAACAAAAAAGGTTGTGAGGCATGAAAAAATAAATTACTTTTTTTTAAATACATTAATGGAATGCCAGTCAAAATCAAGTATAAGAAAAACAAGCAGCACTCAACTCAAACCACTTCTTGCACTGCAGTTCTAATTATAATTTATATTCAGCTTTATTAAAGTAACAAGTAACATGCTGAAAGTAGAAATCTCTGATGCCCCCACCTGTAAAAATGTTTCTTATCCAAAAAAAAGACCTGCTGCCTGACATCTACTTGTTTCATCGGGAAAACATGATCAAAGTAAAAAATGAAAAGCAAACAAGAAATAAGCTCAAGATACATTGCTTAAAAGGATTACTGTACAGGTTATAGACCACGCGATTGGCATTCGGTTTATGGTTAAAGCCTGCAGAGATGACTGTATGTAAGTCTCCAAGTGTAATGAGACTCTTAAAATAATGTAATTCTGTCCTTTATTACAAATACTGGCATATGCATTTCAATACCCAAGGCTTATACATTATCTAGTTAAATATTCTCTACATGGCAACAGAAAGGCTTTCAGTGTTGGCAATTCTTTAACAGTATGCTTATTAAAGCTTACTTGCATCTTGCAATCTCAGCCAAGCTTACCTGATGGTCATTAAAGTATTGCTACTTAAACACAGAGCAACAGGCACTTTGAGTAATAAGCATAAATCAACAGTACAAAAAATATGACAGAAACCAGACCATTCTGCAAAAATCAAGGACAGATGAAAAGCCACTCTAGTACTTGTGTCTACCTTGGATGGGTGGGATTCTCTGCACATTTACACTGCATAACTACTCCTTGCCTTGCTTGACACATCCAGAGTCACTACATGGGGAGTGGGGTGTAACAAGTATGTCACAGTTTGAAATGTCTCTGGCTGACTTGTGATGGCCCTGACACATTTGTCATACCTCTCAACCTCAGAGCAAGAAATCTGGACAAAGCCATACAAAGAAATGGGACAAAGGCCCAAAAATAAGGACAATTTTAAAATATCGCTCTTATAACCTTAGAAAGCTAATAGAGGTCTTGCATTAGTATGAATTTTCTGAATGGTATGAAATCTGAAACTCAAATGTCTGTCATTATTTTCTAACTTCAGTCTTTAATTATTTGTCACTAATTTGCCAAAAAACACAATTTTATGAAAAATGGACCAAAAATGTGATGTAAAAATATAAAATAGCAACACAATACAGCTGGGAACCTGTCAAAGAAGGGACACTTTAATATTAGCACTGCTAACTTGAGCAGCTGACAAAATAAAATAATCTACATGCATTTCTGAAATAAAAGTAATCTGATTATTACAGTTATTTCTTAATTATAAACCCTCCATGTTTTCTTCCAAAATTGCTATTTTTGGAGGGATCATTAGGGAAGAGTAACATTTTGAGTCAAAATCAGGGACAGTTCAGAGGTTTGGCTATGCCTAATTCTATAAAGCAATTTATTTGCATGTACCTCTCAACCTGTTAATGCAATAAATCTGGACAAGGCCAGATATATTGGGGAACATATAAACAGTACTAAAATTGCTCTTGTATAAACTGGGACATAAATCTGGACAAGGCCAAATATATTGGGGGGAACATATAAACAGTACTAAAAAATGCTCTTCTATAAACTGGGACAGTTGATAGAACAGGTCTTACTTTAGCATGGATTTTTCTGAAGGTTATGAAGTCTGAAACTAGGTGTTTCATTATTTAGTGACTTAATTCCTAAATGATTTGCCAGAAAACCACAAATTTTTATGAGGAACAAATCAAAAATAAGAAGCAAAAAATCTATTCATTCTTTGAAAATCTGGACAGTTGGGAGGTATGGTTCAGCTGGGGTTGTCTAAGTTTGCCGCCCTTCCCCCTCACAAAACCCTGGTCGAATGGAGCCTCCCTGCAGCCATTCCAATGATCCATTACTTTGCTATTTCACTCCATTTACCATAAACACTAATGTGCATACTGATTTACTTCTATGATGATTTGAACTTCATTTGAAAGTTTTATTTTTGCATTTTACAGCACAAACACTAAGACATCTGCTAAACAAACTTGGCATTAAACCTTCTCTGCCCTTGAAACTCACATTCACTGAAACAACATTAAAATCCACATTCAAAGAAAATACATTTTACTCGTGGCAGATAAAAATTAATTCTGGGCTGTTTTCAAATCATAGGCCTCTTGCATATGAAACACATGTGCTCTTTGATACACCTTCCTATTGCTTTGAACATTTTTCCAGTAAACAATGAAACAAAACTGTCCAATTCAGAACATTTCCATCATAAAAGTCTACTCAAACTTCTACAGTCCACTATTATCAGTAAATATGCACAATTCTACAGTCCACCATTATCAGTAAATATGCACAATCTCTGAAGTAGTATAAAAGTCATCTAAATAATTCCACGTTAAATAAATCTGTAATGAAGAGGTTGGTGCTAGCAATCACCTTTATATTTCATGGTTTCATCGAACAATAAAGTGTCTGATGCCCCTGTGGAATAAATTGCCTAAATTACATTAAAAATAAGCTAGTAATATTGCAATAGGAAATGGATGGCAAACTGATAACAGGCTCATAATTAGTATCTTAACTTTCAGTACAGCAGCATTCACCCCTTATGGGAGTAGAACCAACAACCTTCTGCATCAAAAGCAAGCACACAGCCTGTTGTGCTATTAGCACTAAACTTCTCTTCCCCTGCAGCTCTCAGGTCCTTGTAAAATCTACTCAATACTCAACTGCATCTCAACTTCGCAGCACAAGAAGTCTGGAAAAAGCCAAGTTTATGGGGTGGGTCAAAAGGGCAAAAACCAGGGACACATTAAACATTGCTTGTATAATCTTGGAAAGCTGCTAGAATAAAATGCTGTGTTACCACGGTACCACCATACATTTTACTGCCAAAGTCCCTGTGCAAAAAAGAGTCAGAACAACATACCACTATGCCAAATCACCTGCTTTGTGAAAGAAAAATGCTGTGTTACCACCGTACATTTTACAGTCAAGGTCCCTGTGCAAAACAGTCAAGAGCAACATACCACTACGCCAAATCAGCTGTTTTGTGAACGAGAGGAAGACTGAAACTTAAATGGCTATCATTTAATGAATTCAGTTCTCACCATAGCTGTCAACCTCTTAGCACAAAACACCTGGACAAACCCAGTAATGAGGGAATACAGCCCTCAAACATATTCAGTGAATTCAGTTCTTGCCATAGCTGTCAACCTTAGCACAAAAAACCTGGACAAAGCCACTAACAGGGTATTACAGTCCCAAAAATAAGGAAAAATTTCAAATAGTCCCCTTATAAACTTAAAAAATTGCTATAATAAAAGGTTGTGTTACTATATATTTATTGCTAGAATAAAAAGTTGTTTTACTATGTATTTTCTGAAGACTATGAAGTCTGAAATTCAAATGCCTGTCAATTTTACTTGTGATGGAACAAAAACAATTTTCAGCAGAGGCCCAGGGAGAAATACTATAGACACGTCTTTGTAAAATGGCAGGACACCAGAGCAAATCCACACAAACACAGAGATAAGATGCAGACTCCACAAAGAAGGCACCCTAGCCAAGAATAAAACCACAAATCCTATAGCTGTGACTCTGAGGCAACAATACTGCCACTGCACCATCAAATATGTAAGAAGTTAAACATTCAGAAACCTGAAGTCTGAAATTCAAATGCCTGTCAATTTTATTTAACTTTTAGTTATGTACTCACCATAACTTTAGATGTTTGGGATCCATCTCGCCTACATTCTGTACTGATGGGCTCGGAGCCGATCCCTCGGCTCCGACTCGGCACGCTTATGCTATAGAGCGAGGCCTCTTATTGGCTGAGTTATCTTTATCCCAGGATGCACCACCACTAATCCCCCAGATCTTGTTTGTCCGCATTCATGCACACACGCACAACTGTTTATATAACATTGTTAGATGTTTCAAGATGAAACAACAGGATTCGGACCTTCTGATATCCTCTGATCTCCAAGGAAGGGGGAAGGAGGGTGGGTTATTAGGAATGTAGGCGAGATGGATCCCAAACATCTAAAGTTATGGTGAGTACATAACTAAAAGATGTTATGTGATCCTATCTTGCCTACATTCTGTACTGATGGGACAGCGTCCGTAGCACCTAAACCCCGGGTGGCTCACTGGAAAACACTCCTGAGCACTGTGGAACCAAATGAAGCTCGTCCTCTAGATGCCACATCCAATTTGTAGTGGGAAATAAAAGTGTGCGGGGAAGACCATGTAGCCGCAGCACAAATGTCACTAATGGCAAGTTTAGAATGAAAAGCTATCGAAGTAGCCATAGCCCTTGTAGAATGAGCTTTGACAGAGGTGGTAAGCTCTTTATTAGAATAAAAATAAGCTTGAGTAATACAGTCCCTGAGCCATTTGGCAATAGTGACCTTTGTGACGGCTTTGCCCAATTTATTGTCTGCAAAGGATACAAACAACTGATCCGTTTTCCTTGTTTGTTTGGTCCTGTCTAAGTAAAAACGTAACTGCCTGTGGACATCTAGTGTATGGAATATGAATTCCGCCTTGCTAGAGTATTTTGGAAAAAAGACTGGAAGTTCTAACGATTGCTGTAAGCAGAAACTAGAACAAACTTTAGGGACAAAGGAAGGATTTGGCCTGAGGGATACTCTGTCTTTGTGAAAAAACAAGTACGGGGGTTTTACTGACAAAGCTTGAAGCTCTGAAACTCTTCTGGCAGAAGTGATTGCCACCAGAAAAGCTGTCTTCCATGATAGAAACTTTAGATCACATGTAGCCGCCGGTTCAAAGGGGAAGGAAGTCAAGGCGCGTAACACTATATCGAGATCCCATGGAGGTGCAGGATGAGAAATCGGAGGTCTTAATAGAGCAGCACCTTTCAAAAAGGTCTTACACAATCTGTTGCTCATTAAAGGTGGGTCTACGGATTCGTGAAAATTGGAAATCGCTGCCAATTGTACCTTGATGGTAGAAACTGAAGAGCCTTGATTGAAGAGAGAAGTTAAAAATTTTAGTACTTCTGCCACGGGAATAGAAATGGGGTCCAGGCCCCGGAGTTGAGCCCAAATAGCAAATCTTTTCCATTTGCTAGAATACAGTTTCTTTGTAGCAGACTTATGGGCCGAAGATAATATGTGTACAACATCTGGATCCAATGTATGACTCCTGACTATAGTCGGAAGAGGAGGAGCCAAGCCGTCAATTTTAGGGTGTGTAGGGACTGGTGGAATAGTCCTGACTGATGAACCAGTAGGTCTGGGATCTGATCCAGGAACCATGGACCTTCCAGAGCATATTTCGAAAGATAGGGAAACCATACTTGACGAGGCCAGTAAGGAGCAATTAAGATCATTTTGCTCCCCAAGAGAGATGCCTTTTGAATCACCCTGGGAAGGAGAGGAACTGGAGGGAAGGCATAAAGCAAGCCGGTGGGCCAAGGATGGACTAATGTGTCCATGGGGCTCTTCCCGGGCCGGGTTAGGAGAAGAATTCTTTGCACGCATTCAGGGGAGTCGAAGAGGTCGCAACACGGAACTCCCCATTCGCTGAAAATCTGACTTGCAACTGTCATATTCAGAGACCATTCGTGAGGAGAGAGGATGGTTCTACTCAATCTGTCGGCTATCACATTGGACTTGCCCGGTATGTGAGTAGCCACTAGGAAGCGTTTGGTCGAGACTGCCCATTCCCAAACTCTCATGGCTTCTCTGCAAAGAGGATAGGATCTGGTCCCTCCCTGTTTGTTCAGGTACCAGACAACTGACATGTTGTCTGAGTGAACAGCAATTACGCCCTGAGGGAGATAATCATGAAGGGCTTGAAGGGACAGGAGTACTGCCCTCATTTCTAGGATGTTGATATGAAGAAGAGTCTCTTCCGGGTGCCATTTGCCTTGGACTGACCTGCCCAGGGAATGCCCCCCCACCCCATCTGGGAGGCGTCCGTGGTCAAAGTGGCCGGAGGAGGTAGAACAAAGGGTCGTCCCTGATCCAAATTGGAGGGCACTAGCCACCAGCGAAGGTCCCGCTTGCAAGATTCCGTGATCCATATGAGGTGACTGAGAGGGAGTTCCTGAAAGGACCACTGAGCTGAAAGAAGCCATTGGAGGATTCTCATGTGCAACCTTGCCAAGGGGACTAGAAGAACCGTGGCAGACATGGATCCCAATAGCTGCAGGACCATCCTGGCTGGAGCTTTGGACCTGGGAAGTAAGGCTCGAACTTGAGTCTGTATGGTTTGTATTCTGTCTATAGGTAGATAGACCCGCATTCGGTTTGAGTCTATCTCTACCCCTATGAATCTTATTCGTTGAGATGGCAGCAACACAGACTTTGGCCAATTGAAGGTGATTCCAAGGGAACTGCCCAGTGATATAGTGGCTTGAAGGCTCTGCAGTAGTAGATGCCTGGAGGTGGCAGTTAGGAGCCAGTCGTCTAGATACGGAAACACCTGGAATCCTAGACTTCTCAGGTGAGCAGTCACGACTGCCAAACACTTGGTGAACACCCTGGGGGCTGTGGTGAGACCAAAGGGCAGCGCGCGGAACTGAAAATGACTGCCTCCTAGGCTGAAGCACAGATGTCTCCTGGACGCTTGATGTACCATGATATGGTAATAAGCGTCCTTGAGATCTATGGAGCACATCCAAACACCCTTCTCCAGCAATGGGAGAATGGTTTGTAGTGTGACCATTCGGAACTTGGACTTTCTGACTGAATGGTTTAGGATGCTGAGGTCCAAAATGGGCCTCAAGTCCCCGGTCTTTTTTGGCACCAAAAAGAATCTTGAGTAAGTCCCTAATCCGATCTGGTCTGCGGGGGACCGGTTGGATGACTCCTTTTTGTAGCAGCTTTAAAACTTCTGAGGCTGCAGTATCCCACTGACTGGGTGGCGGGTCCGGGATTTTTTTGGACTGAGGGGGGGGGGTGAGAGAATGGGATGGAGTAGCCTCCGGCGATAATTCGAAGCACCCATCGGTCCTGAGTGATACCTTCCCAGGCTTTTAGGTGCTTCGAGAAATGACCCCCGACTGGCTCCGGAGCTGCACAGCCGGGCAATCCCTCAGGGACTGTGAAAGGTTGAAGAGCCATGAAAGGACTCGTGGTCTCCAGTGTTGCGAGGGCCTCTGCCGCCTCTGGGACGGCGTCTTCCGGAAGAATTTCCCCCTCCCCTGCCTCTGGAAGGGGGATCCTCCTGCTGAGAGGGGTAAGGCTTCTGAGATCTACGGAACCACATCTTCCCTCCTCTTTTAGCCTTGGGATAAGGCCGAAAGGGAGTGGAAAATCGTGCCCCTACGGCAGTCAGAGTCTTACCCTCCTGTTCACAGCGGGTCAGTGTGTCCTTTACCTTGGGTCCAAACAGGGAGGACCCATCAAAGGGGGCGTCGGCAAAGGAAGACTTAAAGGCCTCCGCGAAATGACACAGGTGGAGCCAGGCTTGTCTCCGTAGAGCAATGCCTGTACCCACCGCTCTACTCGCCCCTTCGGCCGTATAAGAAATGAGCCTCATGGACGAGTTTGAGATGGACGACATTGTAGCCAGCTGAGAGCCAACCGTCTGGGCCAGCTCCTCAGGCAGGTTACCCAAGAGGGTATCGGATAGTTCCTTAATCAGATCGCGCTGAAATCTGGTAAAGTGCGTAAGGTAGTTCAAGGACCTCAAAGTAAAGGCCGCTGAACTCAGGGTGCGCTTCCCGTACCGATCCATACTCCTAGACTCCTTATTAGGAGGATGAACGGACGTCGAAGCCTCTGCTACATCTTGCTGGGTAGCTGATGCCACCACCAAAGCATCTACAGCCACACCTTTAGTCAGAAACTCTTTTTCAGGGGGTGCCGAGAGGAACTTATTCGGACGAGCAGGCACCGGTTCCACAGAGTCTGGGTGTTCCCACGCCCTTCGACAGATCAAATCCAAGAGCTCATCGAAGGGCGGAGACACCCAGGAGGCGGAGGGCTGAGCCCCGAAAGCCTTCAGGAACACCGACTCATCAGCAGAGGGAGGTTTGGACTGCCAGCCGCCTCGTTGTTTTAGGGCTTCCAGGATGTCTGCAAAGGAGACATCATCTGAGGACGACTTAGGGGACCCCTCTGCATCATCGAGATCAGTGTCTGATGTAAGAGACTCGTCAGGGGAGTCAACGTGCTTCCTCTTGCACGATCTCTTCCTGGGGGGTTCTTCCAAAGAGGCTTCAGAAGGACCTCCAGGAGGGGGAGAAACCCCAGTGGGGGTAACCTGAGGCTCCGGGGTTCCGCTGTCTAAGGACAGGGGGACTGCCAAAGACCCAGTCTCGGTATGCAGGGAAGGAGCTGGGGAAACCGTGGAGGTAGCCAAGGAAGATTTGGCTAACGCACTCCTCATAGCCCTGAAGGCGGGACCACCAGAATCCTGGGGGGTCCCACATCCGTGGCCACGACAGTGGACGGCACTCCCACCGCCGATGCACCAAGAGGGAGACTTGGGACCGAAAGCATCAGTCCCGAAGCCTCCCCCCCAGGGCCGAAGGAAGAAGTCCGTGTACTGAACTCCGACCCAAGAGCCGGAGTTGGAGCAAGGGTCGGGCCCGACCCTAAAACCTCCACCGGTTCCACCAGCACCGGCTCCAACGGTGCCGAAGCTGTTGGAGGAAGAACCATAGTAGGGAAGTGGACCATCGGCTCCGAAGCCGAATGGGCTGGAGCCGAAACTAGCTTTTGGAACACCGGAGACTGGAAGAGTCTAAGGAGCACCCTGTCGATGTCCGAATCAGACATCTTGGATGATCTAGAGGATACCGATCGGGCCCGAACCGATTTCTCCATCGGCTCCGAAGGACTCGGGGACCGGCTCCGAATGGACTCTACCACTTTCGGCTCTGAGGGAGAGCTTAAGGCAATTTCCTTCTGTGCCGATAAGGACTTCGGCTCCGAGGGGGAAGAGTCTGAGCCGGTAACCCTTATCGGCTCCAATATCAGTGAAGCCGATGAAGGTGACCCGCCTCTCGATGCCCCAGTCCTCGGCTCTGAAACCAGAGGGGCCGAGGCTGGAGGTATCGAGGCAGACCGTTCCGCCCTCGGCTCCGAAGTCCGTGGAGCCGATGGAGAAGTCTGCTTAAATTTTTTAGCAGTCGGTTCCAACTGACTGGTCGGAGCCGACGATTTCTTCTTTTTTGAAGGAGAAGGAGAGGAAGATAAAGCCTCCTCGAAGGATGGCTTAATTAACCCCTTCAGGATTAATTTGTTTTTCCTCTCCTGGAGGACTCTAGATGAAAAGGTGTGACACATGCTACACGATTCTTGTAGGTGCTTGGCGCCTAAGCAATAAACGCACGAGGAGTGGTCGCCCGTTATGGACATCTTAAAACCACACCTCATGCATTTTTTAAACCCGGAGGGTTTGTGTTCTTTTGACATGGCCAAAATAGCCCAAACACAGTTGTCTGCAGCAAAAAGAAAAGTTTGTCACAGTATGAATATATATCTTTTTTTTTTTTTTTTTTTTTAAATCTGCACAAGTACAGTACAACGAAAATTTATACAGAAGAGAGAGAGATAGAGAGAGTCAAGACCCTCTAACTTAAACGGGTACTTGACCCACAAATGAAAAAACCAAGAAAGTAAAGCAACAGGGGAAGGCCCCTCTAACTAAAACGGGAAACCTTCCCTTTGCGAAAACACACAATTTCTCAACAGAAATCTCAAATACACACTCAAAACACAAGAATAGCTGTTAAAACAGCTTTTGGGTTGAAATTCAGCAAATTTCTGACAGGAAAAGCCTAAAAAAAATTAGTACTTAGCCCAGCCAAGTTGAGACCACGTCTATGCTTGTAAGCGGCAAACGAGATCTGGGGGATTAGTGGTGGTGCATCCTGGAATAAAGATAGCTCAGCCAATAAGAGGCCTCGCTCTATAGCATAAGCGTGCCGAGTCGGAGCCGAGGGATCGGCTCCGAGCCCATCAGTACAGAATGTAGGCGAGATAGGATCACATAACATCATTTGTTAATCAGGACAGTCTGACTTGGAACAAAAAAACAAATTTCAGCAGAGGCCCAGGAAGAAATAATGCAGACATGTCTTTGTAACATGGGAGGACACAAACGCAAACCCACACAAACACAGGAAGAAGATACAGACCCCACAAAGAAGGAACCCCAGCCAAGAATCAAACCTGAGAACCTGCAGCTGTGAGGCAACAATGCTACCAGTGCACCATCAAATAAAAGCAAACCCATACAAACACAGGAAGAATATAACAGACCCGACAAAGAAGGAACCCCAGCCAAGAATCAAACCTGAGAACCTGCAGCTGTGAGGCAACAATGCTACCAGTGCACCATCAAATAAAAGCAAACTCACACAAACACAGGGAGAAGATAACAGACCCCACAAAGAAGGAACCCCAGCCAAGAATCAAACCTGAGAACCTGCAGCTGTGAGGCAAAAATGCTACTACATCACCATCAAATATCAAGCATTGCAACAGTTACAAACCACAGATATTATGAGGAACAGATCAGATCAAATATGAGGCAAAAATCTGCAATTTTTTTACAAATGGTGGTGGGTAGGGAACTCAAGTCTTTAACACCTGCATACAGGGTACAGGGTTCAAGCCTGAGGTATTCCCTACCAAACCACCATGAGCACCTGGGGCATTTTCACACGCACACACACACACACACACACACACACACACTTACCTGTCCTCCATAATAACCAACGTACATTCATTAGATCCAAACCCCTTCCTGCACAATACTCCAATAGATCCAAACCCCTTCCCGCGCAATACTCCAAAGACTCGTGAGATTAGATCCAAACCCTTTCCCGACGAGACTGCAGCAATTCCCATTCCCGACTGCTGGTGTTGCAGTCCGGCCATGATGTATTATCCCAGCGTGTCTGTGCACTTTAAAGTGCACAGACATCTCCTCGCGTTTCCCTATCAGGACTGCCTTGAGCATGCGCATACAGTAGACCAGTAGTCTGGACTACTGCGCATGAGCGAAGTCCGTGAATTTTAAAACGTTTTTTTTTATTTTTTATTTTTATTTTTAGTTCTTTTTGTTTTGAGGGGGCTGCAGTCCGGCAGTCCAATAGCATGGGCCGCCCCTGGAAATAGATGTGGCACGTCTGCCAAAGGCATGATGACCAGTAGTGCTCTTACGAGCGCCCCATACACATCTGCGTATGTGATACCCCGCCAGATATCTGGCTATGGCTACTGTGTCCTGACACATGTGCCATAGATACCACATTATCCTGGCCCATGCCAACCATAGGCTGTCCCTCAACTAGGGCCAATGGTGATGAGGTGTGTAGAGGCAGTGTGACTGTGTGCGTGGTTGGTGTGGATACATGTGAGTTGTCAATTGGTGGCCCACCGGCAGCCCCTGACGGCCCTTCCTGTGCCTCAACACACCTATCTTCATGGTCACTGTCTGTATCAGTGACATCAGATTCCCTGCAGGGGGGACCCAGCCCCACCATGCCACCTGTGAGGGGAAAACAGGGAACAGACTGTAAGACCTGTACAACACCGCTAAACAGTACATACACACACATACTCACACATGTGTGCAGACATGGCGATACACACAGACATACACACATGCAGTCGACATACATGGCAACCCATACACTCCACCAGACAGCACCTGCAGACAGCTCCCACAACCCCATGCCACACACAATAGCAGGCGATGGTGCAGTACAGTATCACACACATACCTGTAATTACACACATGTCAGCATGCAGGACATGTGGGGCTCAACAGCATGCAGTGCAACTGTAGTAAGTCCCCGTTACCAACATTATACATGGCTGTGATGCATGGCTTCTGTTTGTAGGTGATAGCCCTCCCCCTGGAACACACTGCACCCATGTCCACAGCATTGCTGTGCATCTGTTCAGCACCCTGGCATGTACTGTGCACCATACCTCACGGGTGTACACACCATTGCAGGATGTCTCTGTGTGTCAACTGTGTTTCCACTGCTGCTCACAGCCTCTGTGTGTTGCTGGATCACATGTGGAAACGTGTTTAGTGAATGCTTGATGTGCATTCACATATGTCATCATCAGTGGTGCATGTATGAGTGGTAGACTACCATTAGACCGACCACAGACACAATGTACTGTACCTAAGGTGAGTGTAGAGATCATTGTTGACCATGACTGGGCCCTGGCTGATGTTGCCTGTGGTACACATAGGTTCATAGGTGAGTACTGGTCTATTGGTCCTGGGGCCTACATAAGCCTAGCCACAGGGGTCCCCAGCCATGCACCACCCACTAATGTTATTCCCCTGTACCCCTGTCAGGCTGTGGCACAAACATGCTACCCAGGGTGTATTCCCCATTCCCCGTCCAACTGCCAAGTGTTTCTGTAAAGAGGGCCAATGAGTAGCATTGCCTGACATGTATGAGTAGTCTGTTCCAGAGTGTAGGGATTGCCCAGGACAGGGCCCTATCCCTCCAGTATGCTCTGTGTAATGTGTTGATTAGGTTTAGGACCCTGGAGCATGTGTTAGCAGAGGGAGTGGGATGTCATTACATGTAGCATGTTCAACTGCTCTGTGTATGACATAGCTGTGTATGTTGGGCAGATGTTAGCTGTGCCTGGGCAATGTGCACTGGAGTGTACCCACAGTTGTCTGAGATGGGCTGTGTTTTGCATGTGTTTGAGGCTGGTAATCCCATTAGTGAGGTGTGTGCTGTGTCAGTGCACACATACAGCATGCATTATGGGTAGGTATGTTAGATGTGCACATGGCCTACACCTTAGCTATGACATGCACAGTGAATTGCTAAGCCTAACCTTAAACCATACTCACTGGCATCCGGCTGCTGCCTTGCTGGTATACCAGAGGTACGTACATTGAGATGGGATAGAGTTGATGCCAGTGGCCACAGCTGTGGCATTGCCACAGGGTGACTGCAATATTACAGTACAACAACAGCTGAAGTCCACAGTACTACAGTTTATGCATTACTGCTTATCGGTACTACACAGCAACATACCCCACATCTCACACATGCATGGTCTACCTGTACAGATGCATACACTACAGTAGTCTACTGATATGCCCTGGAACCTTACCTGCATGCTCAATTTGTGGTGTGTGAATAGCACCCACCTCCATGACTGTATAAGTCTGGAGCTCTTGCGGGCGGGGTGCTACCAGGCTGATGAGCATCTCCTCCACTCTGGTGAGGGGGGGTGGATGTTATAGCCCCCCCTGTTGCAAGGCAGTCACCCCACACAGCAGCGGCACAATGACGTACTTGCCAGAGCAGGTCACTACTATGGTAGCGGACATGCTCATAAGTACGGCTGTGCATCCCCACCTCATTCACCCTGCGGACCACATCAGTCCACATGGCTGTTCTCTCCTGCTGGTCCTGGCTTGTCCATGAGAACAACTGCTGATAGTTGTGGATGATGCTGGTGATGATAATCTCCTCCTCAGCGGCACTGTAGGCGGGGTTCCTCAGGTGTGCCATACTCCCTGAAAGACATAATGATGGAAATATGTCTGAGCAACTCATATGTCAAGTTTACCATAATATAATACACATATCAGTCTCTCGTCACCATATCAGCTCCAACATAATGTTCACACTACGCTAGTGGTATGTGTCTGGTATGTGTACCATTGGGTCATATATTGTATTGTACAACACTTTCTGCTATGTGGTTATAGACATGCTCCCTGTGGGGACACTAGAGCTGCAGGGCTGTTACAGGGTACTTCACATGCATGCCATTGTCACTGCCAGTATGTTTCCACATATGCATGTAGTAGGCCTGCTATGTGATTGCTACACATCTGCCATTCTGTGGTATTGGGGATATCTATAAATGCTGTTGGACATGTTCTGGGATTGTGTGGACTATTACAGCCCACATATGTTCCATGACAGTTACACAACATTATGTGTAGGGGTTATTTGCAAGCAGGAACATCATTCCAACCTAATGTGCACATGATACCAGTCCACATCACATCCATTGCCCACCATGGAGCCTCATTACCTACTGTTCCATCACTACCTTCATGTGGAACCACCTCAGGGGATGGTGTCTTCCCCCCATGCAGCACACACAGACATGCGTCTGTCACCCAGTTAGGTTGCGGGTATTGTGCATAGGGAGCTCCACAGAGACATGGGGTATGTGCTACATCACCTGGAGGCATGCAGTACACATACACAAGGTTCGGCATGCATGTCCCTCCTGCCCAGCGCACAGCTCAGGCACCTTTATGTCCATGTAGATGCTGTTGTGACAGTCCATGGGTGGGCACCATGTCCCCTTTATTCCCATGTGGGGGCTCAATGGCCTCCACATTCCAAATGTAACTACCCATCCACAGTGTTTAACCACCACATGTGTCATATACCAGCCCTGTATGCTGTCTTGTTTGTCACCCAACCAGACCTACATACCAATATGTGCCTAATACCCTTCACCAACATATATACCCCACCATCTCATACAATTGCAATGTGTTCCCAACATGGGTTACACACCTCACACCACACTCCATTCTATAGCCATGTACTGGTGTGTAGGTATGTTGTGTATTGATGTGTGATGTTCTCTCACACATGTCATGGCAGGAGAAATGTACTGACGTGTATATATATATATATATATATATATATATATATATATATATATATATATACATATATATATATATATATAGCTATATATATATATATATATGTGTGTGTGTGTGTGTTTGCAGACATACACACACACACACACAAACACACACACACATATATATATATATATATATATATATATATATATATCTGTATACATATATATATATATATATATGTATGTATGTATATATACATATGTGCATATATAGTTGTAGATATCATTTTGTGTTATTTATATACCTATATGAATGTATAACTGTCCGAGGTTCTGAACACATACACAGCTGTGAATATGTATCACACACATATATGTATCTCTATGTGGGGTGCATACGACCATCTGGACCACTTTCATGTACCCTCTTTACTTCACAGCTGAACTGTTCGGCCTTGCTGCAACACAGACAGGTGTCACATGTGAACACAGACTAACATTAGGGGGTATATATGGTGACAAACATTAGATAAGCATATTATACTGCTATGGCAGTTGGGCATGCTATGCTACACTTTAACATGACTGTCCTGCAGGTGGTGTGGTCTCTCACCCATGTGTCTGTCATGGCAGTATTAATGCCCCCACCAGCTGTTGGCCACAGTAATTTACAGAACACAGATATCATGGGTCACATCTTTGCCATTCACTGCTGGTCTGCAGATATGCCAGGTATGTCCCACTGCCCACACTGTACACTACTGTACAGTTCAGTTGTTGAGCACAACATCATTACAGGAACAAGTACTGATGGCACATATACATCCTTTCACAGTATACATCCTATTATTCTATTTCTTACACTACATGCCAGTAAATGCATATCTGTTTCACATACCTGTTATGTTGCTTCCGCTGTAACACAACCCCGAGCTTTGTGAACTTTCTTAAAGGGTTTTTTTTTCCTCTCTCCCTCTCTCTCTCTCTCTCAGTCTCACCTGTAGAGTGAATGAGCTGGTATGAATAGGCTGCAGCATGCTTTTGTTGGTATTGCACATGATCAGGTGGTGGCCTCTGTACCAGTCAATGTCCACCAGTTGCTAATTGCATGCAGCCTGCTGTGTAGTACTTTAGATAACCACTGTCATGGCAACCCTGTACTATAAATTGCTGCCTTCTGTGGACATTGTCCCTTCACCTGTACAGTATGGATGACATCCTTCCTGTGTGTGGACATCAGTGTTACAGACAGCAGGTAGCAATACCTCTTACAGCAGAACCTGCAGACACAGGCCAAATCCACATTTGGGTAAGGTTCCAGACCTACAGACAGCGTGAGTAGTGTTGTTGTGTGCATTGTATCTTTTTGTTCTTACAGGGTTTCTGTGTACATGTTACTTTTTCATGGAATGTTGCCTGTCTGCATAGCTCTCAACTGTGGGCCTATCCATATGATACCAGGGGGATTGTCTGTTAGGTTTTGTCTGTGCACCACACAGATATTGTCCCAGATATATCTGTGGCAGTCTGTCTGTTGAGTGCTATCAGTACATGGCTACATCCATTTGTATTTCAATGTCGTATCCCTGCATAAGGGTATGCTGCAACGAATCCTGTAAAACCAGCAATTTCCAGGGTGTGTAACAGCAATAATGCAAATATGGCCCTATGTTCCTACCTCAGTCCTCCACATATATGTCAGTCTTTGTACTGCTGTGATACAGGAAGGGTTGTTAGGTAATGGCCTATCATTATTTACCACTAGCATTACTGCTATCATCCCAGTCATGTCATGGACTCCCACACCAACTGTTGGGCCAGGTCCATATATATGGGGGTGACAGCTGGAGAACATATATATGCCCTTGTACATTCCAGAGGTAAGTGTGTGGTACACAATATTCCTTGCCCTTGTACAGCCTTTTATGGGGGGGGGGAGATTCTATGCCAGTAACCTAGGCTATGGCACCTTTTCAGGGATATAAATGTTAAGACGAGGGTCATTCAGTGTGATAGTGAGATGTTAGGTTAAGCAATGTTATGTACAAGATACTGTGACATTAACACAGGTGCTACTTTTCCCCCTAGGGCTTGACTACAGGGTGTAATTGGAGGCTGCTGAACTACATCTGTAATTGTTGATTGTTACGTATCCTGAAGGCAAAACCTGTTTCTACTGTTGTACTAATTGAAGGCCTTGGCCTAGACAGCATAGCACGGTATATATACACATTGCTTGCATCTACTGTTTTGTGTGGGCCTTGCATTCATGACTGATTACATATTTCAAATCTTATGTGGTGTCAGTACTGGCATACATTATTGTATAGTACAGGAATAAAGTTTATCTGTGTATGCATACCTGTGTGTCGTGTCATGTCCTTTGAATTGTGGGTGGGTATATGTTTAATGTCAGTATTATCATTGGTGGGAATGGTTGCTACGCTACACATTTCACAGGTGCCAGTTGAAGGGCTTTTGTCTGAGGGATATACTTTGCACCCAGTACTTCCATACTACTTCTACATATGTATAGCTACTGATACCTTTTGTGTGTATATGTGTATGTACCTATATATATATATATATATATATATATATATATATATATATCTCATATGGCTATATCTATATATATCTATAAATATATACATCTGTATATATTTATATATATATATATATGTATGTATGTATATACATATATATACATACATATGAACATATGTATTGTATCTATATACAACTGCTGTTATATGATTATTTGTGAGTAATACATTAATATATATTTACATATAGCTGTCTGTCTACATTCACAGATATATATCTGCGGTGGTGGTGCTGCAGTAGCGTTGTCACCTCACAGTAAGACGCTGTCCGGTTCGATTCTCAGCTAGAGCGTCTTCTGCATGGAGACATGCGTGAATGGGCGTACCTTCGTTGAAGGTTGTGCATCAGGGCTGGTAACTCCGCACGTAAAAATCAACTACCAATCATTAGCAGACCGGAGTCCCGCTGTGGCGACCCCTAACCGGGAAAAAGCAGAAAGACACAACAATATATATGTATATATATCCATATGTCCATGCATGTTTAGCTCATATTTTGGCTTGTTCCTCATTCACTTGGCAATTGTGGATGATCGCAGCATTGAAGTCAGTAACTAGCAGCAACACTTTTGTGTTTCAAACTTCATCTCCTTCTACATATGTGCACTAATACATATAACTGTGAAACTAGCAAAATTTTAAGTGTATCAGAGCATTAGTTGACATATATCCCTATTTGTACCCACAGTGTGGCATACTTTGTCTAGACTTCTTTCATTAACAGGTTATGTGGTATGATAATAATACATTTCCTGTATTGTTCACTGATTGTGCTGCATGATATGTTTGTGAAAACATCAGGTTATGTATAACTGCCATGGTTTAGTGGCAAATCACTTTGTGCATGGAGTGCAGGGTCCTGGGTTCGAGCCTTGGAAAGGCAGTTTATTTTATTGCTGGGCAGAACAAGGGATGCTGGCTACAGAGTGATTAAGGCACTTTTAAGGAGTTGTAAGCGGTTTGCAGTTGTAAGCGGGTTTGCACAAGTTTGCGTGACTGTAAGCACTGCCAACCGCTGCTTATGTTTCCTTACAGTCAGCTAGCTTCAAATTTCTCAACCTGTGTAGGCATAGCTTACCCCCGCGCAAACCCACTTACCGCTGCTTAATGGTGCCTACAGCCGCTTACCTCTGCGCTAATTCCTTTAAAAGAAAAGAAAAAGGGATTGATAGGACAATGATGAAAAACGGGGCACAAAGAGGGAAAGACAGTAGGGGAAATAGCTAGGCATGTGCAGGAAGGGTATAGGAAAGGTCCATAGCTGCCTATTTCTTCTACAGCAACAGCTGTGCATATGCACTATATTTGCAGGTAGATTTGGACCCTCAAACCCCTGGGAGAGGGGTCAGGATGGCATACATTCATTGTAATGCCAATTAGACCAGATTACATGTGTCCAGTGGACACGTGCGAAATGGACAGTTATGTGTGGGGCGTGATTTTTTTGTGGGACCAGATTGCCCTTTTTTTTTCCAGGTGAGAGTGGGATGTTGGGGAGGGGTAGTAGGTATATTTGGGGAGGTAGGTTGGGTAGGTTAACAGACAAGACACACAAGACGCATACAGGGCCAGTTTACGACACATGTGGGGGGTAAACACCTTGGATGGGGAGGGCTGTTTGGAAGTCGCAAGCCCATGAGCCCCCCAACTGGAAACAGTGGAACAGACATCCCCACCCATGGGCAGTCACCATTGCACCTTCATGGCCCTGAAGGTGGCTGTGCTGGGGGCTGTGTAGGAGGAGCAGGCTCTCCCTCTAACAGCGCCACTCAGCCCTCAAGCTGGCGTAGCCGCTCTCGATACTCCAGATCGAGCTCCTTACGCACCACAGCCCGGACCTGTTGATGGGTGACAGGTTCCCTTCCATGCCTGTTCCGAGGGGGGAGGTGAGCCCTATCCCCTGCACTGGTTCCATCCAAAGGTGGTGCAGGGCCCACAGAGGAGGAGGTCCCAGGCTGGGCCCCCTTATGTGCTGGTGCCCAGTGCCATGGCCAGCTGAGGTGGGACTGGTGTGTCTGCTGGGACTGGCCTTCCCATACGAGCTGTGTTGTCACAGGTTTATGACAGATATGGGTTAGTAACAGTCAACAGCATTCAGGATTAGTTATAACAGCATGCATAGGTATTCTCATTAACCCAACACACCAGATTTAACACAGTTGCAGAGCAAGCAGAATGCATGCATATATGGAACAACAGTGGCCATTACAGGTGCATGAACGTTTCATTGATGGCAACAGGCCACCAATATGGGTGTATTTTCACATGGCACATGCATAGAAACAAATGTGAATATTTATACACCATTAGGACATATGTCCCAACAAAAGTGTGGAGTGTACACATACCAGTTGAGGAGTGTCATTGGGTTATTATGCACATATGGTAGAGGTGACAGAAAGACTTCAATTAACAACTAATATATCCTTGTAGTTTACACAACATTCTTAGTCACTGCAGTGGTCTTTCCCTTACATGTATTATTACACTACACAATGGCTTTATATTGTACACTGGTATGTTTATAAGTTATTATATACGTGACCTGCGTCTTACATACAGGCGTGACAGGCTGCAGGTGTTAATGCAACATATGTTGAGTATTGTTGACATACACTTTGGGTGGGGTGCTAGAATGACAGGTTTGTTTCCATATACATTCTCTGACCATGTACACATTTGAATATCAGTTATATGTCATTGACAGCTGCCTAGATTTCTTGGAACATCACACTGGATTTTCAGGGGAACAGGGTACCAAGTTGGTGATATGGGCCATTTATCTGGACATGCTGGACAGATTGGAACAGTTGGGGGGGTATGAATATGCATACAACTTACATTTTGGGCATTCTAGCAAATTCTGTACTGTTGTTGGGTGTAAGTATGCATACAGCTTTCTATCTGGACATTGTATCACAATCTGTACAGTTGTGGGGTATGATTATGCATACAACTTAGTAGCACTCCCAGGATTCAGACCCCTGCTGTGTGTGACAAACTATTATAGCTAACATCACATACACTGTGCTATCAAGGAATTGATGTAAAGCTTTCAAGTGTTTTCCTAAGTCTCCCTAACTTGTACAATATAACTGACCTTTTGGCACTTCCAACATTGTTATGCTGGACTTCATGCCCATTTTATCTGCATACCACGGAGTGGGTGACACTGCTTAAGATACGACATTACTATTTATAGTATGGAACAGATCGACAACATATGAGAGAAGAGTAAACAGAAGCACTCCAGGGGTTATACCTTTATTCACAGACTATTACACATTTATTTCTACTGGTGCAACACTTTTTAAGGCTCTTATATTTATCTGTTATGACAGTACATGCAGACTGATTACTAACCTGCCTCGGGACGCAGCCTTTGCAGCCTAACATCATGGGCTTGCTGTTCACAGCCCACTCATCTGCAGCTGTCAGAGAAATGCAGTGATATTTAGCCATACCTATCCATAGTATACACATGCTAGGCAATTATTTACTACTTAGTAGAATGAGTATTTACTCAGTCCTGGGGCATTGGGCATCTGCCGAGACTCCTGGATCCTCTGTTCCAGTACATCACCCCTCTGCCACTTTAGGTCAGCATGGTGGTGCCTGACCTGCGCACCAGTCCGGGGGATACCTGTGGCACTGGTGAGGTCACAGGCGAGACTGTCCCAGGCCTCCATTTTATACTGCGAGCCCTGGTACTGGCCCTGCAGTAGTCTCTAATCATGGTGTTTTACCAGGAGCCATACCATGATTTTTGACTACCGGATGCCCCAGCGCTGCACTCTAAATCGAGTGCCTTCACCCACACCAGCCATTCTGCCTCCAGTAGGAAGCTGCAACCAGTTATGGGTAGTATTCCCGGCTGTGGGGTTTAAATACAGACATTTTCCCGCACTTCCCCATAATTGGCCAGTTTTGAAAAGGCTAAGCTATGGGCAGACCTGCTTACATGAGGTTGGCACTGCTTAAAGAGGTATACCACTAAGCAGATTGAATTGGCTCACCTACACATTGCTTACACTTACTAGCTTGAGCTGTGCTGAGGTCAGCATTGCTTAACGGTTAATTAGCACTATGTTTGCCATTTGCAATGATTTAGTCTTCATTACAGGTTTTATATATATATATATATATGTCTGGTATCTATGATTCATGTGTACATACACTGTATACAATAACACCTCCAATCTATGCTTATTGCAGTACTCCAGCTCACATATTTATGTTCTGTGGCAGGTTATCCAACATCACACTGTACATAGATGCAGCTCACATGTTTGGTTTGTTTTTCCTGTGGTGAGACTTAATTTGCTGATACCTCATACATATGTATTGCTATGATGGCTTGGTGGTTAACTACTGTAACTATAGTGTACAGGGTCCTGAGTTTGAGCCTTGCAGAGGCAGTTTATTTTGCTGCTGGGCAGAACATGGCCCGTTGGATCTAGACTGATTAAGGCACTTTAAAACAGTTGTAAGCGGGTATGAGCGGGTTTGCACGACAGTAAGCACTGCTAACTTTCGGATACAGTTTTTTACACTCAGCTTCCACTTTGCTTAATCTGTGTAGGCAATGCTTCATCCCATGTAAACGCACTTAGACACGCTTACTATTGCTTATTTGTGCTTAAACCTGCTTACTAGTGCCTTATTCATTATGACACTGACACTTCACATGTGCATTTCATGTAGTACTCCAGTTCACATTTAAATGTTATTATGTAGGTTATACGGCATAAAGATGTAAATATTATGTTCATATACATTTTTCACATGGAAAATGATATGTGCTGCAGTGGGACTCGAACCGGGAATGCCTGTTCATTAGGCAGATGCTCTAACCACTCCACTACTGCTGTGCTACATCATTTGCATATATATTCCTTGTTATCCTCTTCAGCCTTTTCAGGTGCTTTAACCATAGCTAAACGATGGGCAAACCCACGCACCTACTGTTAGTTGTACTCGGGGTTTAAAAAAAAAAATACAAGGGTTTCTTCATTTTATTTCAATGTACTGTTGCTGTTGAACATATGGGGACTGTTGGTGGAGATATGTGGACACCTATGAGCGGTTTCGCTCATTTCTTTACACTTTCTTCTCTTCTACTTTGCAGGGGCATGTTTATTCTGAGAGCTCTGCTCTCAGACACGCCCCCTGCACTCATCCACATTCAGTGTAGGATTTGGAGCTCCGGCAGCGCGCCTTTATTATCATGCATGGTGCGCTGCCGTCCTCCTCTTAAATTGCTGCTTATGTGCAGGACTAGTTTAGTCCTGCATGGCAGATTAGTGAATCCGGGGGCTAAAGTTCAATCATTAATGCTTGTTATTTTCCAAGACATCTAATAAAACCTGCCATTTAAAATTTCTTATCTAAAGAATTTTCCCTGTCTCCCTCTCTAAAATCTTTATCCTTATGGTCTAAAAGAAAAAAAACTTTGCATTTTGGCACTCCATTTTATGAATATGTGAAGCATTTAAGATGTTATACTTAGATAAAAGTGTACATAAATTCTAACTTTTAATGTTCATGTAGTTTTCCCCTACATATAAAACTTTCACAGACATCACAGATGGGAATATAAACAATATATGCAGAATTACAGTTAAAAATTGTGGTGAATAAGCTGCATTATCTAGCACTTTTATTTGCTGCCTGAGCTTAATACCAACATATTGAACAGTTCCACATCCAAAAGTACCAGTAGTTATCACATTACCCTTTTTCTTTTTCTTCTCAAACAACTGCTTGGGATTTCTACTTCTCTTCATAACAAATTTTTGAAATAGCCCTAATTTATTAGCTAAGGCTTCATGTGCCAAAATAATTTTCCAGTTTTGGATAACAATGTCTGTAATCCCATAAAAAATGACTGATGAGGTCAGCACCATGGGTGATCCTCATTCTGCTTTAGATGGGTTCAGTTTACCATCACGGGTAGAATTCGTTAGTGTAATGACCTTATTAATACTGTCTTTGACATATTGATGACAATCTGTTGGTATACAAGGCAGTATGAATAATGAAGACTGCCTGTTACTACTTTAAGTCTAATCAGGAAGGTGATTAGCTGAGTGATTAAAGTTTATAAGGAAGTCTGAGTTAGTACTTTTCCAATCAATGTTTAGATTACCCAGAATAATGGCTTCCTAGGGATACTGCAATTTGTCCAGCAGAGAAACTATTCTACTGTGTGGATATTGTTAGCTGGAGGTATACATAATGCTACTATGCATAATATTTTATGTTTATTTGTTTAAAAATGATATCAGTAATTCAGAATTGCCAAATTTTGAGGGAATAAGTGGATGGGAAAGTAAAGTCAAAATAGACAATGTCCACCTTACCCTTTACTTCATCTGTCAAGCCTAAGGCTATTGTAATCAGGGACAGGATTTCTTTGTCCTTCATATCTTTGTTAAGCTAAGTTTACTGTTAAAAAGTCAAGTGAAGAGAGTAATACAATTATTGATTTCAGTCAATTTATTACGAGTGTTTTATGCATTTACATTTAAGAACAGTAAACTAGATATCCTATCAAGGGAGATGAAAGAAGAGAAAAGGGATACATTTGATGACCTGACTTAAGTTTTGTCATTCTTTCTAGGGGTTTGGATTAGGATGGATGTCACCACTAAGGTTCACTGGATTTAGGAAGTGATGGTCAAAGTGTAGCCATTTGAACATATGCTTATTTATTATGCAGTGTATTTGCAGAATGGGGTTGTAATCCAGGTATCTAATTTAAACATGTTGGTGTTTGTGTAGAGATACAGGTGTGGTGATATGATGTGATGATAGGGAATGGGATGGCTGTGAACTGGGGGTGGGGTAGAGGAGTGGAGCTTGACAGATTTCAGACCTGAGCCAGGCATGTATCTGATATTCAGAAAGAATCACTTTCATCAACCAATTTGCTAGCTAAGTTTTACTAATATAATTATAGAGCAAAATAACACAAGTCAGCAGCTATACATGCCTTGAGTACACTTCCTGAGAGTTCAGTATGTGAAGGAAAGCAGCTGGATAAATGAGTAACTTCCTGACAGTTCAGTATGTGAAGGAAAGCAGCTGGATAAATGAGTAAGTTCCTCAGAGTTCAGTACGTGAAGGAAAGCAGCTGGATAAATCAGTAACTTCCTGAGAGTTCAGTACGTGAAGGAAAGCAGCTGGATAAATGAGTAACTTCCTGAGAGTTCAGTATGTGAAGGAAAGCAGCTGGATAACTGAGTAACTTCCTGAGAGTTCAGTATGTGAAGGAAAGCAGCTGGATAAATGAGTAACTTCCTGAGAGTTCAGTACGTGAAGGAAAGCAGCTGGATAAATGAGTAAGTTCCTGAGAGTTCAGTACGTGAAGGAAAGCAGCTGGATAAATGAGTAAGTTCCTGAGAGTTCAGTACGTGAAGGAAAGCAGCTGGATAAATGAGTAACTTCCTGAGAGTTCAGTACGTGAAGGAAAGCAGCTGGATAAATGAGTAACTTCCTGAGAATTCAGTACGTGAAGAAAAGCAGCTGGATAAATGAGTAACTTCCTGAGAGTTCAGTACGTGAAGGAAAGCAGCTGGATAAATGAGTAACTTCCTGATAGTTCAGCACGTGAAGGAAAGCAGCTGGATAAATGAGTAACTTCCTGAGAGTTCAGTACGTGAAGGAAAGCAGCTGGATAAATGAGTAAGTTCCTGAGAGTTCAGTATGTGAAGGAAAGAGTCATGGCTTAGTGGTAAGTCATGCAGACTACTGTTTGGAAGAAATAGTACTAACCTATGAACCTATGAACCTATGAACCTATGAAGCAGCTGGATAAATGAGTAACTTCCTGACAGTTCAGTACGTGAAGGAAAGCAGCTGGATAAATGAGTAACTTCCTGAAAGTTCAGTATGTGAAGGAAAGCAGCTAGATAAATGAGTAACTTCCTGACAGTTCAGTATGTGAAGGAAAGCAGCTGGATAAATGAGTAACTTCCTGAGAGTTCAGTACGTGAAGGAAAGCAGCTGGATAAATGAGTAACTTCCTGAGAATTCAGTATGTGAAGGAAAGCAGCTGGATAAATGAGTAACTTCCTGAGAGTTCAGTGTGTGAAGGAAAGCAGCTGGATAACTGAGTAACTTCCTGAGAGTTCAGTATGTGAAGGAAAGCAGCTGGATAAATGAGTAACTTCCTGAGAGTTCAGTACGTGAAGGAAAGCAGCTGGATAAATGAGTAACTTCCTGAGAGTTCAGTACGTGAAGGAAAGCAGCTGGATAAATGAGTAACTTCCTGAGAGTTCAGTACGTGAAGGAAAGCAGCTGGATAAATGAGTAACTTCCTGAGACTTCAGTACGTGAAGGAAAGCAGCTGGATAAATGAGTAACTTCCTGAGAGTTCAGTACGTGAAGGAAAGCAGCTGGATAAATGAGTAACTTCCTGAGAGTTCAGTACGTGAAGGAAAGCAGCTGGATAAATGAGTAACTTCCTGAGAGTTCAGTACGTGAAGGAAAGCAGCTGGATAAATGAGTAACTTCCTGAGAGTTCAGTACGTGAAGGAAAGCAGCTGGATAAATGAGTAACTTCCTGAGAGTTCAGTATGTGAAGGAAAGCAGCTGGATAAATGAGTAACTTCCTGAGAGTTCAGTACGTGAAGGAAAGCAGCTGGATAAATGAGTAACTTCCTGACAGTTCAGTATGTGAAGGAAAGCAGCTGGATAAATGAGTAACTTCCTGAGAGTTCAGTACGTGAAGGAAAGCAGCTGGATAAATGAGTAACTTCCTGAGAGTTCAGTACGTGAAGGAAAGCAGCTGGATAAATGAGTAACTTCCTGAGAGTTCAGTATGTGAAGGAAAGCAGCTGGATAAATGAGTAACTTCCTGAGAGTTCAGTATGTGAAGGAAAGCAGCTGGATAAATGAGTAACTTCCTGAGACTTCAGTACGTGAAGGAAAGCAGCTGGATAAATGAGTAACTTCCTGAGAATTCAGTACGTGAAGGAAAGCAGCTGGATAAATGAGTAACTTCCTGAGAGTTCAGTACGTGAAGGAAAGCAGCTGGATAAATGAGTAACTTCCTGAGAGTTCAGTACGTGAAGGAAAGCAGCTGGATAAATGAGTAACTTCCTGAGAGTTCAGTATGTGAAGGAAAGCAGCTGGATAAATGAGTAACTTCCTGAGACTTCAGTACGTGAAGGAAAGCAGCTGGATAAATGAGTAACTTCCTGAGACTTCAGTACGTGAAGGAAAGCAGCTGGATAAACGAGTAACTTCCTGAGAGTTCAGTACGTGAAGGAAAGCAGCTGGATAAATGAGTAACTTCCTGAGAGTTCAGTACGTGAAGGAAAGCAGCTGGAGTAACAGCAGAGTTTTCAGACTAGCACTTGGGATGAAAGAACAGGTCAGTTTTCACTGAAAGGAACTGTAAAAGTATGTGTAAATACAAAGGAGGGCAGGCTGCTCATGGGTACAAAAACAGAGCTATCAATACATTAATAACACAAGGTATATACTATGTCTCACCCTCAACCACATCTCCCATGTCCCAGTCCAAAATTTATGTTCATCTTGTATTTTTTTACACTATATATTTCTTTAAATAAGTCAGAAAAGTAGATTTCATTGTCTTCTTCTGAAATTGCATCAGTTCTAAATTGCAGTATTACTTGTTTCTGGCCATATTTTGTATGCCAACAATCATTCCAAAGAAAAATATTTATTTTCAGTTCAGTTGTAGTCATACCTTGGTTCAGCAGGTCAAATCTCTCAAAAGTCAGTTTGAAAAAAAAAAGTCCATTCCCTGAATGGATAAGAAATGAACTTATGCAGATAGGAAGCATAAATGCTCCACAATTTTATCCCCAAAACTGCAACTTTATCCCAAATATTATAGATGCTAAGTGTACAGTCCTTTATTTTAATCTGCACTGTTGGTCTTCTCTACACAGCTGGTTACTTCTGAAGACACTACCCCCTTTCCACTAACATCATCCCTTAAGCCTTCCTCATTTCCTGAGTCTGAACTGATGTACCAACTACTTCAACTCATTAATCCGGTTATCTGTCCTTGCTTCCTCACAGTTGCATAGTGCCCTCTCCTAAATGGCAGTGGGTTTTTTCCCCCAGGTTCAGTTTGCTGTAAACATGGCTGTACTGCATCAGGTTACGATGGTGCACAACCTTCACTTGGCCTTCATTCCACACTCACCTCCTTTATAACACACGTATCAAGTCCTCCACGACATTTTCATCAACACTGATTGTGTAAGAATGTCTGACACAACCACCTCTGATTTATTTAAACTTTTGCTGTCTCGCTATCCTTCCACATGCTGTTTCCTTCCTCCCTCCATCTCCTCATATTAAAGTGATCTC
The DNA here is from genome assembly GCF_019279795.1 of Protopterus annectens. Taxonomy (NCBI): domain Eukaryota; kingdom Metazoa; phylum Chordata; order Ceratodontiformes; family Protopteridae; genus Protopterus; species Protopterus annectens. The sequence continues at coordinate 416,744,013 of NC_056743.1, read as the reverse complement.
AACTTCCTCTAATGAAAAGAGTGTGGGCATTTCTCTGGTGCCCTGTTCAAAATCTTTCTCTACTCAATACGAATACTTTAATAAGTCCAGACCATAGGCTTAGTGGAAATAATGTGGTCAACTAAAAGGTAACCATTTGAAATGTCGGCACCCGCTAGAGTGAGTTCTGAAATGCAGAGACTGAATGGCTGAAAAATTGGACTTGTACAGACCAAGACCAAGATGCCATTTCTTGGAATATTCCCCTTTCTCCAAGGTATGGCAATCTCAGAGTTGGTATGTATAAGTTCAGGGAGTCTGGAGAAGTGCAGGGGGGCTTGCCCCCTGCTAAAAGATGTTTTAAGGAGAAAAGTGATTTTTGAGATTCATTCTGTGTTTTCAGTTCTTTTTTTTTTTTTTTTTTTTGGCTTTTGCCACTCTGCATTTCAAGTACCAAAATTTCAATAGGGAGTCCAAACTAAGGCATTAAAAAAATAATAAAATAAAAAGATGACTAATTTATTGTCTGATTGAATGAAAGACGATGGTATACATGGAGATGTACATGAAGGGGCTGTCTGTAAGGATAATATCATGGAATTAACTATTTCTACATAAAAGGTTAACATTTACAACGCTAAGAAAATAAGCATTCTGACCACTGACAGTGTAGGTTAACCGTGTTACTGTCAGGTAGTTGAACTCCCCCAATATAAAGATGTTAGGCTTAGTAGAGATTTCAGCTAATGTGCTAAAAATAGCTGTCATTGTCATTACAGGAAATACTGAGTGTTTTATATACATCTAGATACCAAATTATTGTGAGGCCAAAGTCCATACATGCATCTGCAAAGTGAATCATGAGTGACCGAAGTTTGTGCTGAGTGTCAGCCACAATAGTTGCATCATCAGCGAACAGGAACTCCGTTAGATGCTTCCTAAGCAGAAAGCTTTCCTATGCTTTGGCCTCAGGATCAATTCAAAGAAGACCCAGATGATGGAACAAAATGTGGACAGTGAGTCATCAATCATGGTGAGTGACTGTTAGCTGGAGGATGTCCATAAGTTCATGTAACTAGGCTTTACAGTGTCTGATAACTTATCACTTGACAGCAAGATCAACAAGTGCATTGGAAAAGCCGCCAAAACATTTTCTAAGCTGACAAAGAGAGCATGGGCTAATAATAAGCTCACTGTACACACCAAGGTGCAGGTTTACACAGCCTATGTTTTGACAGCATTATTGTATGCCAGTGAAACATGGATTCTGCACTTAAAACAGGAGCAGTGGCTCAATTTATTCCATATGCACTGCTTTAGGCGCATACTTGGTATCTCACGGCAGGACCAGATCCTTAACAGCACAGTGCTTGAGAGGATGGGCACCACCTCCATGTTCACCTTCCTGAAACAGAGACGTATGTACTGGGTGGGTCATGCCTCATGCATGACAAATGGCCAAATAACAAAAGACTTCCTTTTTGGTGAGGTGGAGTCTGGAAAGAGGCCAAAAGGGGGACCCAGACTGCGCTACAAGGACATATGTAAGGGTGACCGCAGTGCTCTCTCCATCTGTGTGAACGACTGGTATTCTCTTGCCTCAGACAAGATTGGCTGGAAACAGGAAGTGAAGGAAGCTCTCACTATACATGAAATGACCTTGGCAAGGAGAGAAGATAAGAGACCCCTTAGGAAGATCTGGACCCATGATACCAGACTGACATCTGTCGACTGCTGCCCAGACTGTGGAATGGACTGCCACTCCAGGACTGGATTGCACAGCCACAGAAGATGCTGTGCAATTCAATCCTGGAGTGCACAGCATCTTCTGTGGCTGTGCAATCCAATCCTGGAGTGCACAGCCACAGAAGATGCTGCTCAGATCAGTCCAATAGAGGTGCAAGCCCGTGATTCTTTGGGATCAAAGAATGGCTATTACTAGATACCAAATGGTAATTAATCTTGCTTACTGTGATTTGAACACCTAGGAATTCAAATGTGAGATTTTGAGAAATCCTTTGTAAAGTGACAGTCTCCTTTACAAATACTGATAATCCTGAAATTGTCAGGAGTAAAGCCATGACAGGCACCAAACCCAGGACTAGTGGGGGTATTTTAATTACTTTGAAAACATGTCCCTGTAACTACCGATACACAAATGTGCTCATGTTGCAGCTTTGCCTCAAGTTAAGGCATTTTTGTTTGTTGCTATACTTGTTGTAAAGACAGGCTAAGGCATTTTTCAAACAACTTGTACTGGTCCGTACTTTCCTTAATTTTTTTAAAATTACAGAGGTTCATAAGTATTTAATAGGCTACTGATCTGTGAGGATCTTAGAAGCCTAACCATGCATTTCCAAAAAGTTTATTATTCTGGCTTTTACCAGAAAGGCTCATCCAGACTCTGCTACACTTTGCTGTGAAGGAAAGGTTAGTTTGCTGTTATTTTTTGTATTACTGTATTGCCTTTCTATATTTTGAATACTGTAGTTTGTTTTCTTTACTTTGTGTTTTGCTTGCATTCTGTTTTAACAGCATATTAAAACTTCAAAAGAGACCACAGCTCTCTCTGTTCTGAGTCAGGCAGAATTTTTCCCCGCCCTCCTACCCATTTAAGTTGTCTTGTTAAATACCACTGTCTTTCTAGTTGCCCGCCTCTAATGTTAATCTGACCATATATCTCATTTCTCTCTACTTTCACTGGCTTATGTGAGTAATCACAAAATCATCATTTTTGAAATCCCACCCCTTCAATTATTTAAATTTATTGGCCATCCTACAGTATTTCATAGTACCAAAATACAAAAGTGACCACCCCTTTCAATCCATCTTGCTGTTTTAAAAATAGTAACTCTCCACTAAACCTTAACTTTTTAAACAGGTAAAACTCAAGTTACCTACTTTCACATCTAACTTCTCTAGTGCACACTACAGTGCATTCTTTTCAATCTTACCTTTAAGCATCCCTGTGACTAGCACTTTCTCTAATACCTGCTGGAAAGCACTAGGAAGCCTTAAACTCATACAAACACTGAACTCTCCTTGTTAACAAGGAGAAATTAATAGTAGGCACTAAACAGCCTATAATTGCAAAGTACCTTGCTAAGTAAACAGTTCCTATACTTTACAAAGAAAAAAAAAAAAGCCCCAAACCAAGCATGTCCAAGGGTCAGCTTCTGGTGACTTCTCCTGTCCACCTGGTGAATCTGGGCATACTGGGGCAATGCAGCAATTGCCTCATGTACACAGACAACCCTCTCCTCCTACCACCCAACACTACAACCTGTGAGAGATGCACATACATAGCCAAAATGGAAGCAAAGCTCTCTCCACCCAAGATTGTGCTAAACAGTCAAGAGGAGAAGGTTAACACCCACACTACATCTCAAGCAACACAAAGCCCTTCTAGACCCGCACCACCAACACCCACATATAGCAACACTAAATCCACATATGCAGAGGCCCTTAACTGTAACCTGCCCAAGCAACAAAGACCTCTGAAGCTGAAACGCAAACAAACACCAATCACAACCAAAGTGTCACATAGTTCACAACACCAGTGTGCCACCCAGCAACAGCCCCTAAGGCAAGACAATGTACCTAACACTTTAGTCATAGGTGACTCTATAGTCCGGTACACTGATGTCCCTCTCACCAGGTTGAATAAGGAGAAAATTACAGTCAGCTGCCTGTCGGGTGCCAGGATCCGCCACATAACGCATGCACTCAAGTCACTCCACAAGTACAAATATGATTCTGTCATTGTCCATGTTGGAGTGAATGACTTGAGATGTACCTCCCTGGACTACATGAAAAGAGACATGGAAGAGCTCTCGGATCATCTGGCCCAGGCAGGTATGACCCTAGCCCTGAGTAGTATCCTGCCTTCGCCCAGAATGATACCACAATATAAGGATAAAATGATTGACTTCAACAATTGGCTAAGCTTATGGTGTCATTCAAAGGGGATCCAGTATCTGTCTGCCTGGGATGACATGATTGACAGACCACGATGCTTTGCCAGAGATGGTCTGCACCTGTCGCCCCTGGGATTCAGGTTACTGGCTAAGGCTCTTGCCACCCCTATAGTGCCTTTTTTAGGCAAACTTCAAAGGACAAAACCACCACCGTAACAGGTACAAGCATGCAAAATCTGAAGGTAATGCTACTCAATGCTAGAAGTCTAAACCTCAAAATCCACTCTCTCGAGGCACTCCTAAAAATGGAGAACATCGATATCTGTGCAGTAACTGAGACCTGGTTCAAGGCTCCAGAGAGCACCCTGCAATACCAGGCTACAACTCTTACCACACTTTTCGGCGACCAAACCAGGACCGAAACACTAAAGGTGGAGGAGTGTCAATATTCACCAAGGATATTCACACCACCAGGCTAGTTGGCCAACACAATGTGTCTGAAATTCTCCAAGTGCAACTAACACTAGGTAAGACTGCAATCTAAATTGTAGCTTGCTACAGATCCCCCACCATACCCCAAGATTCTCACTACACCTTTCTAAACATACTGGAAAATATTAAGATAGAACCAAACACCCTAATACTGGGTGATTTTAACTACCCTGCCATTAACTGGGAAAACTACTCATGTCCCAACACCTTTGTGCAATGGTTCTTGGAATTCATAAATTCCAATGCCTTGGATCAACTAATCCATAGTCCCACCAGGGGCTCCAATATCCTAGACCGGGTCATTACCAACATGGGAAATCAATGCTCCATACCTATGGTCACCCCCTCGTTAGTCAGGTCTGACCATAAGCTAATCACCCTTAACATCCACATCCCACCCCCACCCCCCAGTAAAGAAACCACCATAAAAAACTTCTCCAAAGCCAACTTCATGCTACTCAAGTCAGAAGTGACAAACTTCATAACACCCATGCAGACGGGAACTGAAAGTTCAACTGCTGAATCCTACACTAAGGCACTGTATGAGCACATCCACTCATGCATGAATCGTGCCATCCCAAATAGAACCAAAATGCTCTCATCTAAAAAAAGGAAGCCAATCTGGTGGTCCCCTGCCATAAACAAACTTTACAACAAAAGGAAGAAACTTTTGCAGAAAAGAGGAAAATCCCAGGATGCAAAAAACTCCCTTACTGGCCTCAGTAAGAAACTGAGATGCCTCATAAAATCCTCCAAAGCTAGTTACGAAAATAAAATTGCCAAAGATTCCAAAGACAACTACAAAGCATTCTATAACTATGTCAAGAATCTAAATGGCAATGTTCAGATCTGCACTGAGCTAAAACAGAATGGCATTAAATATACTGATCCAAAGGATATTGCCAATATCCTGGCAGATTAATTCAGTGCCAACTTCACCCCCCTCTCACCCCCTAAATGGCCCATCTCAATACCGGAAGATTGCCAAATTCCAGTAATAACGGCCACACAGGTACAAAACGTACTCTCTAAAGCCAAGAATACAGCATCCATGGGACCAGATGACATCCCGGGCCGTGTACTACATGAACTACAATATGAACTGGCACCTCACCTAAGTGTCATGTTTAATCATAGCCTCACCTCAGGTTTCGTGCCCACTGAGTGGCGCAGAGCTACAGTTATCCCAATCCACAAGGGGGGATCCACCTTGGATCCCGGAAACTACCGTCCCATCAGTCTGACAAGCCTTATCTGCAAGGCCATGGAGCGTATTATCATGGAACTTATAAACAAAGACATTGGCAACCTTCAAACACTGGACCTCACCCAGTTTGGGTTTGTGAAGGGCCGATCTTGTCTCCTGAACCTGATTGACTTCTTTGAATCAGTCTCCAGAGCCATGGACAAGGGTAAGGTGGTCCACACAGCCTATCTAGACCTTGCCAAGGCCTTTGACACTATCCCCCACTCTGGAATCATAGATAAACTTACTAAGTTGGGCATTAATCCCTATGTCACCCAATGGGTTGCTAAATGGCTTACTGATAGAACCCACACTGTAAAAGTAGCCGACTCCAAATCCAGCTCCAGACAAGTGACAAGTGGAGTACCTCAGGGTTCAGTCCTGGGGCCGCTCTTGTTTGGCATCTACTTGTCAACACTAAGGGACTCTGGCTAACAAAGTTTGCAGATGACTGCAAACTGGGAGCCATTATTGAATCCCCAAATGATGTGGATACTCTACAAAAGGGCCTTACAGAAACAGATGCTTGGTGCCAGAGCCATGGGCTCAAGTTCAGTGCCAAGAAATGTATTGTTATCCCCTTTGGGAAAAAACATGTATCCATGAATTACCATATAGGTGGCAGTACACTAAACACAGAAAGTGTGATAAGAGACTTAGGAACACAGGTGGACAGTGGTCTCACCTTCGATAACCACATCGCCACAACAGTCAGGAAATCCTTCTATGTGGCACACCTCATCACGAAGGGCTTTTCATCCAGAAAAAAGGAGGTCATTGTCCCACTGTACTCATCCCTCATTAGACCCATTATAGAATACAACGCCCCATTTGGTATGTACCTCTCAAGACATCTGCAACAACTGGAAAGGCCTCAGAAATACCTCACTAAAAGAATCACAGGCCTAAAGCAGATGCCCTACGCTGACTGCCTTAAAAACTCCAGCTATACTCTGTCGCATATCATCTACTCAGAGGCAATCTCTGCTTAACATACAAGGCCATGTCAAACCCAGAGCTGTTGGACATGCTACACTTAAAGAAATCCCAATCCCTCAGAGCTACACGCTCCAGGGATCTAAACCTTGTCATCACAATAAACAAAACATGCTGGAGGGATAGGTTCCTGACCCAGAGACTCCCCAGACTCTGGAATAGATTGCCCATACATGTCAAGCAGAGTGTCTCTTTGGACCTCTTCAAGATGAACCTTGACGATTGGATGGGAAAAAGGAAATTTACCCCAGGGATCACGTCAGTCGCCCTGCTAGACAGGGGTCCAGGAAAGTAAATAATGTGGGAAGAAATAGCCAGGGAATTGTTATGGCTAGGCTTGTATAGGCCCTAGGGCTGATAGCCTAGTACCAACCTATGAACCTATGAGCCCTAGTATTTATGATCAGCCCAGAACCCCTTGTATTATAAGAATGAACAACACAAAGCCGGGTAGACATTTACGTTATCCTATGCAAAAGGCACAGGGGTGCTAAACCAGGGGCGAACTTGTGGTTTCCTATCCATGTGTCCAGCTTACACTTGAACAGAGTAAGAGAATTACTTTGCTGTATGTGGAGATGAAGACTATTCCACAGAAGTGCTATTCTCTATGAAAAGTAACAATCACTCTAGCGCATTCTACTTAAGTTACAGAAGAGATTAACATTACTTGAGTGGGTGTTTCTTCCACTATATGTCCAGTAGGTCTAAAAGGATGGGGTCAGTAAAAGCCCTGTAAATGAGGCAGAGATCACCCCTCAGTAGCCTGGATAGGTGCATACTGAAGGTGGCATTATACCCTATGATTGGCCTAAAAGTGCAGAATATAGTGGGGTGATCACCTCACAGGACATGGGCACTACACACTTACTAATAAACAACGCAATGAAGAAGGATTTCTTTACACTAGTAGATACATGGTGATCAAATGATAGCTCATTGTCTACTTGAGTTTCTAGGTCCCTCACTACTGGGTCAACTTTCAGGGGTATTTTGTTGATGCAATAGCTGCGGTGGGGGGCGTCAAGCTTGCTAAAGTATATCATTATACATTTTTCTGGTCTTACTTTTAAGGCTCTGATAGCTGTTATTTTGAAAACGTTTCTTCTGGAAGATCTTTTTGTCTTCTGTAGAGTTTATAATGGCACCAAGTTTGTAGTCATCATCCACCAAAAGCCCTTTAAATATGAGCATTAACATTAGCTTTGACCTCAGAAGTAAAGACGGTGGTATGGGGACTGAACCCTGAGGTACACTGCTCGTGACACAGCTTTTAGAGGACGTAGATCCACCCACCTTCATTTCTTCAGTTTTATTTGTAAGCCCGTTAGCTATCCAATGTGTTACATAGGGATTTACATTCAGTTAGGTGAGTTACATTCCAGTAACCAAAAAAATTAAAGTACTTACCAGGTTTATTGTGTAGTGCTGCAATTTAGCTGATCCCTGCTCTTCATATAAAGACATCTCATACAAGTAATTATTTAGCAAAGGATTTCATTTTGCTATGGGTATGGTTAAGAACACTTTACTGACCCCATAAAACAAATATTCAGGGTATGAAACAGTGGGCAATGACATAACAGTGACCTGGCTCCATGAAGGGAAAAAGTTCTGACTATGACCCAGATGACTTGCGTTAGATTAGTGGCTTAAGCACTGGAGGAGCAGGTGGGTGGGTGATCTTGAGTGGCTTGTATTAGCTCCTTCATCCAAGACAGGGGTACAGGGAATGGGTACGTGCTTGGGCACACCTTCACAGTTGATTCTTGGTGTAGGCTAGCAATGCAGTGAGGTGTTGTCTACAAGGCAGCAGGGCATTGGCTGAGTCACATGCAGAAACATGGCTGATATATCACAGTGGCCCTGGCACACCAATTCCATGGAAAATCAATCCTTCATCAGCAGTATGATACTGACCCAAAATGCCTCACTCTCTTCACAAGCCATAAATGTGGTCAGAGGAAGTCCTGGGTTCAACAAATGTGCTGGATGAGAAGGGAGACAAAAATAAGTTAAAAAAAAAAAGGAGAGTTTGGGTCCCCTGTGTCAGGCCTTGCAAGGAAGTACAATTGTGTAAGGACTTACCATAACAGTAGATGTCCGATTAGATCACTGATCTAGTACTTCTTATATCTGGAATATCCTGCCAAGGCTACTATACATTCTGACCAACACACCAAAACCTGGGCGTCTTCCTCTTCTGCCATACATCTGACATATGCCCCAAACATGAGAATACTAAGTGGTACAGTTTGGGCATGAAAATCTCTTGCCCCAAAAAGACTAAAGAAACAAACAGAAGCATAAAAGATTTAGGAAAAAATACATGATAGCAAATAAAAGGCAAAAACAAAATTAGTGAGTCCACCTCAGCCAAGAAGAAGAAATTTACAATAGAAGAGAAGAAAAGAAAAGGGGAAAGGAGAACGGTTACAAATAATGCAACAGTGATGTCCTTAGACATCTACTCTTATGTTAAATTCTTACTCCGCTGTACTGCCTTTCATTAGATCATGGTTGCAGTACTACCTGCATATGGGAAGATTCTCAAAGCAGTTTAGAATATCTGAGAAAGGACTGAGGAGGAGAAATGGAGCCTAGCATTCATTGGCAAATTGATATAGCAGACCCAGTTCTGCCTCTGTTAAACTCATCAGTCTTAAAGAGTTTTGTAAAACTGTGAATGGAAGACCAAGTGACTGGTTATAGGATGGAATCTGAGTTCAGTCCCTTGAAAAATGCACCACAAGAAGCAACAGCCCTGGTACAGTGAATTCTGACTTGGTATAGAAGAGATTTTCTATGAAACGACTAACAAAATATAATAGCCAAAGAAATCCACCTATGGATAGTCTGTTTTGAAACAGGAAGACCCATTGTTTTGTCCAGAAAAGAAACAAACAGTTGATCAGACTTTCTAGTAGTCTTAGTTTTGTCTATATAAAATCAAAGCTGTCTATGAACATCTAGAGTATGCAAAATTCTTTCCCCCTGTTTTTGGAATTAGGGAAATAAAATAGGCAAAGTAATAGAGTTGTATAGAGAGATTTCATTAACAACCTTAGACATAAAGAAGCATTAGTCTTCATGGATACCCTAGCCTTGTAAAATTTGACAAAAGAAGCCATGAGGACCTGTAAATCAGACACTATTTTGGCTGAAGGGCTACCAATAGAACAGTTTTCCAAATGCAACATTTTCGAGATGGGAAGAAGCTGGCTCAAAATTAAGGAATATCAGCTTTTCCAAGCCATAACTTGGATCTCAAGGATGAGGAATAGATTTTCTTGGTCACTTAACATGCAGGATGCCTTTTAAAAATGCTTGATGTCAAAATGTGCAGATAAAGGTAGATTCAAGAACAACCAGGCAGAAATGGCTGACAGATTTGCTTTAATGGAAGAATATACCAGTCCTGAATTATGCAGCTCACACAGATGTGAAAGAATAGTAAAGATACTATATGGCAAGTGTCCTGTTTTCTCTTTTGGCACCAATATAGAAAACCGTTTCCAATTAATAAGAGCCATTTTTGTGTAGCAGGTTTTGCAGCCTGCTTCAATACCTAAGGATGATCCTCCAGCATAAAGGTGCCTGAATGGCATCAGAATTCTATCACCAAAGAGTTAGGCTTAGTGTTCGCAAGTTTGGGAGAATGAGAGAGCCTTTCTGTTGTGTAAGCATGTATATCTTGTGGAGTAACTTGTTGGTGATTGCCCTTGGACAGGTGGAAAAGAAGGGAGAAAGTACAGTTGTGTAAGTAAACTCATTGTAACAGTAGATGTTCGAATGATTAAAGGTATGTATAGCAGACCAAGCTGCTGCTTCTAGAATACTTTTAGAATCCACCCCTTTCCAAAATAAAAATACAGATGAAGCCAAGGCCCTGGCAGAGTGGGCCTTGACCCTGCCTGGAATTGCCTAATTATGGTACTTATAACAAAAGTTAACAGCATTAGACAACTATTTGGAAAGAGTTTGCTTTGACACAGGTTGTCTTTTTTTCTTACCTTCATAAAAAATATAAAACTGATCAGAGTTTCTGAATGTTTTAGTTCTGACAAGATAATATCTGTTTTGTCTCTGGACATCCAGACAATAGAGAATCCTTTCTCCTTCATTTTTAGGTTCCAGAAAGAAGACAAGTAACCAGATAACTTGGCTCAAAGTAAATTCAGATAGCAGTTTAAGCATAAATGAAGGATTACTTCTTAAGGAAACCATGTTTTTGTGGAAAAATGAAATAAGGTTGACCCACCACAAGAGCCTAGAACTCAAGATACTTTTTTGAAGAAGTCAGAGCAATGAGCAAAACTGTTTTCCAAGTTAAGAACCTCAAATCAGTCTAATAAACTGATCTGAATGGACCAAGAGTTAATTTTTCCAAAATAAATTTAAAAATTAGAGAAACTACCTGTTTTCGATGAATACCATGTAGCATACCTTTCAAAATATTAGAACATTGGAGTACATTGAAAGGGGAGAATCTATGGGCAGACATGCTAAAATGGTAAACAAGTGTTCCTTGATAGAGGAGTAAGAAGGAACAGAGAATAACAACTCCACAAATATTGTAGAATAAGAGAAATACTACCTAAAAAAGGGTCCCGGTTCTTGACTTGGCACCGACTAGAAAATATTTTCCCTTTGTTAAAATACAATTTCTTAGTAGATGGTTTCTTTGCTTCCTTTAATACTTATTGCATGTCCTCAGAAAATAGGTGCCTAAAATAAAACGTATTAAGACTCTATTATCCAGGCTGTTAGCTGAAGTTGTTTCAAGCTGGGGCTTGTCAAACACCCCTTGTCCTGTGTGAGTAGGTCCAGTCTGTGAGGAAGCTTGTGGTAATTACCCTTTGTTATTTCTAGAAGAAGAGAAAGCCATTGCTGTGTACACAAAAATGGAGTCTCCACAATAATCTTTAGAGAGTATTTCTGAATCTTTAGAATAGCCCAGAATATCAGTGGAAGTGGTAGAAAAGCATACAGAACACTCTTGTCCAAGGAAAAAAAATACATCTGTTTTCCCAGGCCTTCTTGTATGGTCTCCTGGAGCAGGATTTTGCCAGGTGACTGTTGTGAATGGAGGCAAACAGATCAATCTGGGATGTTCCATACAGGTGGAATATTCTTGAAAGACCTCAGATTCTGCTCCATTTATGAGGCTCTGCCCTGCTCAACCTGTCTCCCACAAAATTTTGCACTGATGGAATGTAAGATGTGTGTAAAGTGAGATTGTGTTGAAGAGTTATATCTTGGGCTACAATAGCTGGTCTGCACAGAGGGTCAGCAAGCAAAGGAGAGTAGTAGTGCTGAAACTGAATTCATCCTCAAGTCTTGGTAAGTACCTTCGTGAGGTGGACCCTGTTTTCACAAAATCTTACCAAAACGACACTGATATATAGACTGCATTTATATAGCATATATCATGGACAGAAGTAGGTCAAAAATTAAAAGAGATAGCTGGATGCAGAAAACCCAGGAGAAAAAAGTGCCCAATCCTGGTAGGTGCACTGCTGCCAGGACTGGAAAAATGACAGTATAGAATCCTCAAAATATGGAAACATTCCTACAATGGGGCCAGGCCAGGCACAGGGGGAGGATAGCCCCCTTGTTGTAGAAGGAAGTAGCAGTCCACAAAAATCACAAACACTGATAGGCCAAATAAGAGCCATAAAGATGACAGAGTGGACTATTGAGGCTAAGAAAGAAATTGTGTATTGTTACTATTATGCAAAAAGCCCAGAATTTCCAGACACAAGATATACAAAATGATTAAGACAGAAATTAGAGGAAAAAAAATACTTCCCCAAGAAAAACTGTCAGAAGCTTCAAATGACAATTTGCGTTCATTAATACAACGGATTTGTGAAAAACAGTATACAGATCAAGAAACACTAATCTGTTTGGAAAAAGAAGCATCTGAGGAAGTGTGAAAATATAAACAACAAAACGTACAGATATTTGTAAAGTATAAAAAAGAAATATGGACATGGGAAAGAGAGAGAGGTTTGATATGGTGCAATATTTATGGAAAGGATAAAGCCAAATGAATCAATATAAAGAAGGTAGCCCTAAAGATATTCGAAGAGAAATACAGGCAAAGGCATCTGGATATGGAAAATTTCACAAAAAAAAATAATATCACAAAGATGGAACGTAGAAAAGAAGATTAGTAAAGCAGAAGTTAAAAAAATAGAGGTAAGTTGAAGTTATGGAGTGCCTGCAAAGTGAAGGATTTGGTGTAGAAGGTCTAACACGGGTTACATCACAGCATGATGGAGTGAGTCCCCAAAGTAAGGAGAAACAGGAAGATCAGGAGACATCTGAAGAAGAAATATGGACTCGGGAAACAAAAAGGGATTTAATACAGTGTAATATTTATGCAAAGGAGAAAGCAAAACTAACCACTACAAAAAGAGCAGCACCAAAGATATTTGAAGAGAAATACAGGCAAAGGAATCCGTTCATGGAAAACTTTACAATACAAAAAATAAGAAGACAGAGGAAAAGGAGATCAGTAATGGAGAAGTTAAAGAAATAGAAACTGAGGTTATGGAGCACCTGCAAAGTGAAGGATTCAGTGTACAAAATCTAATGCAGAAAGCACCACAAAAGGATAATGCAATGGAAATCCAAATTAAGGGGAAACCAGAGGAACAGGAAGCAGTTGGTCAGGTGTCATATTAAGATATTTTGGAGCCTTCCACAGGAAACCAGTATAAATGTTCACTTGAAGCTAGACAGCAAGGAAAGGAACAAGAAACTGGAAACTCTGATACAGTCAATGTTGATGAATAATAGGCCAGTGAGTTCCCATATGACAGAGCAACAGATGGCATATTATGAAATTGAAGAGAAGGTGCCACAGGAAGATGCTATAGAACTTTCTATAGAATGCCCACAGGAAATGGAAAGCAAGGGATGTGCCCTCAATTTGGAAGAAAATGAGCTAAGAGATGAGTTGCTTGATTTAATAGACATGGACAGATATATTAAGATCAATGAGAGAAATAGACTGCAGAATGTCAATAAAACCCAAAAAGTCAGAAGTCTGATAAAACAAATGAACACAGTAATTAGGACTGTCCATAGAGATCCATCTGATATAGCAGAAATAAACAGGCTATATTACTGCGCTGCTAAATTAATAACTGATAAATTCTACCACAAGATCACAGGGTAGTGAGGGAAAGGAAGGAGAGAAATCAAATACCATCATGGAAGTATTGAATAGAGAAAACTATAAAGCAATTAAGACAAGAAGTGTTACTGTTAGAAGACTATAGAAGAAGGAATAGATAAACAAAAATACTAAGAAAGATAGATGTGATAAAACCAATGCGCAGTATTAGGACAGACCAGACTCCATCATGCACTATCGCAAATAACAAACTAAAAATTTCAGCACAGGCAAAAAAGTTTAAAAGATACACAGATAAATATAAAGGAAAAGTACTAAATAATCAATTTATTGATGACCCAAAAAAGTTTTATAGAGAACTGGGAAATAAGGTAAATGGAATTGAAAGACCACCAAAAAAAAAGGAAATAGATATATTTTGGAGAAGTATCTATGAAGATCCTGTGGAACATAACAAAGACGCTAAATGGATAGAAGTAAAAGAAGGAATAAAACGTTTAAAGGTGCAGGATATGAAATGGGATGAAGTAATAGCCAGAGAGATTGAAACAAAGTTAAGAAAAGCCTCTAATTGGAAAAACCCAGGTCCAGATGCAGTGCATAACTTTTGGTTAAAAGTATAAACATCTTTGCTCGAAGATTTAGCCATGAGTAAGAACTATTTATATACGCACCACAAACAGACACCAACCTGGCTAACAACAGGCAAAACAATGCTCCTACTTAAGAGTGAACCTGTAAGCTACCATAAAATTATAGACCAATAATTTGCCTTCCGACGATGTATAAACTATACACAGGAATTGATGGTGACAGAGTTTATAGTCATTAGTAAGAAAACTCAATATGGCAGCAGAACAAAACAGCAATAAAAGAAATTAATATGGAACAAAGAATCATTTGTTGTTAAAGTCATACTAGAGAACTGTAAAAAGGGGAAGAATTTAATTATGACATGGATTGACTATAAAAAAGCATTTGATACTATCCACATTCATGGATAAAAGAGTGCTTAAAAATGTATAAGAAACACCCTACACTGATTGACTACATTACAGTGACCATGGAACAGTGGCAGACAACTTTGCAATTAACTCATGATAAAGGACAGATTATTATCCCAGGGATAAAAATTCAAAGGGGGATATACCAGGGAGACTCTCTGTCACCATTGCTATTCTGCCTTGCCATTAACCCATTAAGCTGTTTATTTAACAGCTTAGGCCATGGCTACAATTTGAGTCATAGAAAACAACAAAGTGTAAAGATTTCCCATCTTCTCTTTGTCGATGATTTAAAACTGTATAGCTCATCAGATGATAAACGAAAGCACATCTGCCAGTTGTCAAAACTTTTTCAGATGATATAAGAATGTCATTTGGTCTTGATAAGCGTGCAAGAGCAACATTTAAAGCAACTACAGCACCAGGAAAACATCAATTTGGGACAGGAATGAGATATAAAATAACTTGAGCAAGAGGGCGTGTATAAATATTTGGGAACTGATGAAGTATTAACAATAAAACATAAACAAATGCAAATTGAACTTAGTAAGGAATACTTCAGAAGACTTAATTTAATCCTGAAAATGGCATTGACATTTAGGAACAAAATCCATAGTATAAATCAATGTGCTCTTTCTGTCCTAACTTACAGTTTTAAAGTGATTGACTGGCCCCAAAACATGTTGGATAGATTAGACAGGAAGACAAGAAGGATGCGTCATGCTCACCAAATGATTTACCAAGATTATATATTCCACATTCCAAAGGAGGGGTGGGCCTCCTTAAATTGATTATATGTATAGATCTGCAATCTTGGGACTCCACACATATCTGCTGACCTCACAAGACCCAAACGTAGTGAAAGTTTTGAAACATGAGGAGAATAAATCTAAAATGACTTCTCTGCTTAATCTAGCAGATGCTTATCGGCGTCAAGTAGGAATGGAAATCAAACCAGAAGTAGATAAAAATCAGGCAGCAACTGAATGTGCCATAAAACAAAAGAAAGACTATAAGGTGAAGGATCAGATGAGAAGGCAAGAAATGTGGAAAAAGCATAAATATAATTGCAAGTATAGAAAACTTCTGGAAGAACCTCATGTTGATCAGGAACGAACACAGGAATGGTTAAGGACAGGCGAATTCAAACCAAGAGATGAAAAATTAATATTGGCAGCCCAAAATAGTGGGCTGCGTACACGTTGGTTTATAAGTCCATTGAACATGTGGGAGAAACAGACAAATGCAGGTTTTGTAAAACCGAATTGGAAACAGTTGCACACCTCATTGCTGGCTGAGGCATACTAATGGCATGGACTGTATATTGAAAGGCATAATAATGTGGCGAGACTGTTGCACTGGGGATTGTGCAAACATTATGGTATTGAAGTGGTTGAAAAACAGTGGAAACATAAGCTACAAAGCATCATATAAAATGAAGTAGTCTACATCACATGGGATCATCTATTACCAACAATTCAAAAGACAGATGCTAGAAAACCAGATATAGTAGTCCAAGAAAAGAAGACAAGAGTAGCATTGATCAATGAAATTGCCAAACCCAGCGACTACAGTGTCTTGCATATAGACAGACACAAAGTCATAAAATATCAGGATCTGCAGGAAGAAACGAGAGCAATGTGGAAGAAAGATACCCAGACAGTTGCAATAGTAGTAGGAGCAATGGGTCTTCTAAAAAAGAGTTTACAATCATATTTTGATATGTTACCAATGCATGTAACTCCATATGAACAGCAGAAAGAGTCATTCCTGGGCACATTGCGGGGGCTGCGAAGAGCACTACTGGCTGATATCAAAGATTGAAATAATACTAATTTCATGAACTTTAATCGTACTTTGACTTAGGAATGGGGTCCATTCCTGTCATGGTATTAGAAACCCAAAAGACTTGGAGAAATTAAAAAAGATTAACGTGGGGGTTCCTGTTGTTACTTCTTAAAACATGTCTAGTATCCAATTCACAAAGTTTTTAATTACTTCTTAAAACATGTCTAATATCTAATTAAAGTTTTTCAAACACCGTAATTGCCATGTGCAGGGGTGGGTTATATGAACTGGATCTCTTTGTGGACAGGGGTTCTCAGTTTACCTAGAATCATCACTGAATGTAATAGAGAAACTCAACTTCGTTGTATACAACTTCAAATCTATTAATGTGTCAACTAAACTAGCTGATTGCGTTGGCATAAATGTTATATTCTTCTCAAATAAATTTGCATAATCACCAGAGATATCCACAGAACTAGGGCCGTATATTGTAAATCCCCTTGGGTGCTATGGATAATGTTGTTTAATTCCATATTTTGCAGCTCTCCCCTCCCGCTCTCCTCCTTCATGGTTAAATTGAGATCTGTTAATCAGTAGTGGTTACTCTAATGTTTTTTTTTACTTAATATTTTCAAAGAAGTATATCACAAATGAAAAAGTGTTTTTTATGTACAATGTTTAGGAATAAAAATATTGATGGGACTGAGATGTGTTTAACCCAGGGGTGTGTGATCACCTATAACAGGGATGCAGATATAATTAGTGAACTTATAAGAGGGAACTGAAAAATATCTGAGGTCAGTGATCATAGCCTAGAGAAGGTGGAAGAAGCTCCTGCATTATATTTAAAAAGGATTGATGTTTTAAGAATTTTATTGAAAGGATGGGAAACACCTCCGTGAAGGGTTGCAATAAGCATTTAAATGTGGATGTAAATATTGCCCCTACATTACGGAAGGAGAATTCATTTCCAGTTATGGTTTTGGGAAAGTTGTGAGCCCAAAACTTTGTAATTGGACCACACAGAGGTTGGTATATGTATCTCAATGTAGGAATTGAGCCCATTTCTATACAGGGAAGACTGACAGAGCATTTAAAGATAACATTTATCAGCTTCTCCACAATGTTAAGAAAAAGGATCTGCATAATGCCCTCTGGTGAATTTTATATCTATTCAGTTGGTGGCTTCATTTTTGAAGCGTTACGAGGAGTACTCCTTTGGTTGGAACTCAAGGGATCGTTTGACATTGTATGGAGGTCCAAAGTCAGGAAGGAACTGTGAGTTGTACTCATGTTTTGGTTTTTGGACTACATGTTACTGTCTGGCTTAATTGCTTTATATACTAAAACTAAAGCACAGAAGTCACTATTATATCAAGTGTTAATTTGCCTAATGCTACTTTCAAATTTGTGGTGTGCAGCAGAGTGTATGCATGTTTTTAACAATTATTTGATTGTGTGTGTGTTAATGTGTAAGTTTTGTTTTTTACTTGAGTACTGCAAATACACAGTTGCTTAATTATTTCAAGTAGAAACTTAAGGAACGAAATTCAAGCAAAATTATTATGCCTTTGGCCCTAGTGGTGTCTGAAAAGAAACCTAAAACCAGCCAAACTTGTTTATCTCTTACACAACACCTCCACAAGATTTCTCTTTTAATGACTACTCTCAGATTGATGTCTGGACCTATAGTAACTATGATCCAACTGTAAAGGCCCACAATTCATCATATAGTGGCAGTTTCAATAAATGTTATAATGTCCTGAAAAGCTGCACTGAAACCATGCAATCATTAGACACAAGTATAGTGGAAGACTTAAAAACATCATCCTGTAATGCTATATAACTCAATAAGTTTACAGTACGCTGCAATGGGTCACTTTCTGTTCAGGATATGTTTCTCTGCAGTAATCTCACTGTTCACCAGGAACTTCCTGTTCAGGATATGTTTCTCTGCACTGCTCCCACTGTTCATCAGGAACTTCCTGTTCAGGATATGTTTCTCTGCACTGCTCCCACTGTTCACCAGGAACTTCCTGTTCAGGATGTGTTCCTCTGCACTACTCCCACTGTTCACCAAAAACTTCCTGTTTGGGATGTGTTCCAATGCACTACTCCCACTGTTCACCAGGAACTTCCTGTTCAGGATGTGTTTCTCTGCACTATTCCCACTGTTCACAAGGAATTTCCTATTCAGGATGAGTTTCTCTGCTCTACTCCCACTATTCACCAGGATAAGTGCCAGCTCTCCCATGATCATGCACTGGAGGAAACAGGTAATTAGCAATCAAATGAATGAATGAATGAATTGATGCAAAAGAAAAATAATTGCTTTACATAACCTACAAAAGTACCCAACTTCAAAAATTAAAAATAAGTTCAGTCTATCCCAGAAAGGTTATTGACAAGGGCAAGCTGATCAAGCAAGGTCACCTGCGAGCACAAGGCTTGCAAATAAAGTGGAAGAAAATTAAGTGTTGTTTAACCACATAATGAGACTTATAGATAGTACTCAGGACTGGACCTAAAAATTAGTGTTATAACATACCCCAAAAAACATCCTAAACATCCTAGCAAAGAAATTCACCAATTTCAGAAACCCAACTTATAAGGCCATTACTACTATACTAGACTTAGAAAGTGCCCCTCCAGTCATCCTGATCAGAGGGAAAAATTAAGAAGATTGTTGTCCCCAAACCATAAAAACATGCCACAGTAGTAAGTGTTCCTTCCCCAGAAAGGAAGACCTACAGCTGATTTCAAGAACTATAGACTCATCAATATCGCCAGCATTCTGTGTAAGATTATGTTAAGGATCATTATGGAAATTCTTTAGAAGGACATAAGTGATCTCCTTCTTCTAGATGTGAACCAACATGGATATGTTAAAAGGTGGTCATGGCTACTAAATTTGGTTACTTTCTTTTTAGGGATTCAGGTGCCTAGGCAGCATGATATTCCCCCTGTGAGACAGCTGGATGTGGAAACATGGCAGTTTGGCATTATGGCTACATTGACAAATGCATGTGGATAATTCCCTGTGGGAATAGAACATCCCCCTGCACCCTAACCACAGGTGGCAGACACAAACCCCCAAAGTGTTAGACCCTGCACCCCCCCCAGAAGCCAACATGTGCCATTGTCAGTAGTACAAGTGGTTGTCACTGGATGCCACGGAGGCATGAAAGTGGTACTGTGACATCTGCGTACTGTGGACAGAGCCTTTATTAACACAACAGATAAAGTGATGTGTGTAGTGCTTGGTGTGTACTAGAACCAAATATATTCACAACTTGTAGAAATGTGCAACAGCACGTAGGAAATCCTGCACATTACTGTAGTCACACTTATATTGCAAGATGTGTTTTAGGCAATGCTCCCTTACAACAACAGTCTTCCTACGTGGTGTCACAGGCATCCCCCTCAAAAGTGACTCCCTTCGGTTGTCTGGCAGGTTCTGTTCCTGTTGTAGAACAGACAAAAGTTTGGAAAGCTGTAATGTAGGGCATCCAAGTAATACTTTCAGTCGACAATGCCATGCCTCCACCTGGTTATTGGTCCGTGGGAAGTCTATGTCAAACACATCACACACATTCCAGAACTTCAGAAGGTAGGAAGATGGCAGACATTAGTGTGCTGAACAGCAGGATACATATTTCCTTGGTCGGCCATGCACATAATTATGGTCCAGAAATATACCTACAGGCTTAGCACAGTCAGGTAAGGTAGCCACAGGGGGGTTGGGAGGGTGGCCCAATGGTTAAGGTGTTTGCCTTACAAACACAAGGTACAGGGTTTGAGTCTCACAAGGGATAACTGGCTAGGCTTAAAATGGCTCGCAAGGGCAGTTAGCTTAGTACTAACCTATGAACCTATGAACAATTTCCAGAAATGTGGGGACAACATCATCCACTGGTAGGAATGCCAGCACAATCAGCTTGTGGATGGCTATTGAGAATGTGGTGTCCGTACCATACAAGGCCACAAGATGGTGATGCTGGATTTGGTGCCAAATGATCTGTGCAAAATGGAATAGGCACCCCTTCAGAATACTCTTAGGGAATGCCTTTTGGCTGGCATGGATTGCTGCCTTCTCAAAATCAGTCATAATGTAACATGGAGTTAAGGCGCATCCCTAATCAGCAGCTATACCCTTAAGTATGTCCCACATATTGTTGTATGCAGACTCTGATTTCCGTATCATTAGACAATACACCAGGGGTACAATTCATGCTAAGGTGGGGGGTGCCAGTAGATCCATGTAAAGTATACAGCTGACGGCAAATATCAGCATGTGTTGGGAAGGTGCCATCCTCGAGTATGATGTCTGACCTGCACAAATCTGCCAGATTTTGTGCTGTAGTTAGCAGAACCAAGGAATCTTTCCCATCCATATCTGACTGTCTGTGTAAGATAAAGCTGCCACTAAAGAGTGGGTACTGGCTGACATCAATATCTGCAAGTGTTGCCGGAGGTGTGAACATAGATGCCCATGCTCTCTGCCGTACTCTGGTGATGATATGACGCAGGGTGGCACGGCAAGGCATCTCCTGTAGTACATTGTCATCTGCTGTACCAAGGACACTCTGCATAACCAGACTAGGCATTTCATTGCTGTTTACTGCCCTCTGCCGTAGCTCTGCTCGCAGCACAGACACCTGGGCAATGGTTGCATCTGGTCCATGCTGGTGTGGCACTGATTTATGCAGTTCTTCCCCCTCATCCTGGTGAACAGTGATAGCACAGCCCCTGCAGGCCTTTATTCTCCGATCAACACATGTCCAGTACTGTTTGGAGAGGACTTCCCGCTCTAAGTGGTACAGGAATCCCTCCACTACCAGCATTGGTTTACCTTTTTGGCTGGGCACTGTCCAATCTCTGTTGCCAAGCTGACCTGGGCTATACTCATATACAGATTCCATCATGGCAACACTACTTGTGGTTGGCCTCTCAGCATCCATCACATCCAGTGTAGCAGGGCACAGTACGTTGACACTACTTGGGTATAGGCCACTATCAGACTATGGTTATGCTGCAGTACACCACCTTGTGTTGTACCCTTCTGAATAGATGCTGTCTGCCACAATAGCCCTTTGTAGCAGTATACACACCACCCTGCTCTTACTAACTTTGCTCTATGGATTCTCTATGTCCAATTCACACAGCCGTGGAATTGACAACTGACTGTAGTCCTGTAGGTGTCTATACAGCTTGCTTTTACACCACTGGATCTGCATGTACTGCACAGGTCCCCTTTAACTCCCAGCTACTGAAGCTGACCAATCAGGGTCATGTGGTGCACAGTCCAGTTTCAGAGACAGACATTACTAAATTACTAATGGATGTTCCCCTGTGTAGCACCATTTTCTGTCTACATGCCTCTGCATATGTGTTTTCCCCATCTGCAACAACCATAGGATCGATTTGGCAACCCCTACGTTACACACATGTTGCTTCAGTAGTGTACGATCAGCTGTTGACAGTGAGGTGGGTTTATACTCCTATGTGTCCGATATGTGCTTTCCCTCCCCTATGTATCAGTGTTCCCTTCTACAGTGGTTGTTTCTTTACTGTTAGTTAGGGAGTCATTAATTGCCAGGGTAGTCCTGTTTATACCTGCCACAGGTCGGCTGTAAGTGGGATACCAGTAGGTTTGGCTATGGGCATGTCATGTATAAGGGGTAGTGCAGCAGTGATAACACTATTTTATTAATGCACTTGGTATTACGGGGATATGTCTTACTCAGGAATGCCTGGTGTTGTCTGTATGTATGTATTTCTGTCTTGCAGGACAAACTGCTGTCATGCTTCTGGCTTTCCTTTGCTTGTGGATTACTGTTACATTTATTTATTTAATTAGTTTATATAACATAAATAAATAAATACATAGATAAATAAATACTGAAATTAGAAAATAATGACAGACAATTGACTTTCAGACTTCATACCCTTCAGAAAAGTCAGGCTAATGCAAAACCTGTTATTCTATCAACTTTCTAAGTTTGTTGTGTCTTTCGGCTTTTCCCGTTTAGGGTCCGCCACAGCGGAACTCCGGTCCGCTAATAATTGGCAGTAGATTTTTACATGCCGAGTTGCCAGCCCTGACGCACAACCTTCAATGACGGTACGCCCATTCACGTATGTCTCCACACAGAAGACGCTTTAGCTGAGAATCGAACAGGACAACGTCTTACTGTGAGGCGACAATGCTTTGTAAAAGCAGAATTTACCAATTGTCCCTTATTTTGGGACTTTCTCCCACTTTTATTTATTGCTTTGTCCAGATGTCTTGTTCTAAGAGGTTGAGAGGTATGCACTAGGGCACATTATTTCCGTTGCGGGGATGCCTTGTGAATGTGCTTCTGCTACTGACAGTGCACATGTATTAGTGTATCTATCAGCTGTTCTTTGGCTGTTCACGTCTTGCAGCTTCCCACTCCATGGTTTCCTGCAAAGGTTGTATTTGGGGATTTCTGTGTGTGTGCGTTTAGCAGGTATGCTGTTTATTTTTTGTGTGTGGTGTTGTTGGACCTGCTTAGCTGACTTGTGCTGACAGTCACTTGTCTAGTGAGGCTGTTTCCACTGTCAGGAAACAGCCCGCTTAGTTACGTTAGGGATTGTCTTTATGTGGCGGTTTAACCGTCTATGTTCAATCCCACCACGTAGCTCTCTTTCGGCCGCACAGCTCTACAGTCCAGCGGTGCTGTGGTCTTCTGTTTTCGGCATTGTAGCTCATGGGGAATTGTCTCATGACCTACACGCTAGAATCCCTTTTAAGGAAGTTACAGCTGTCCTGGATAAAGAGTTAAGTGTATGCATACCCTACCCTAGTCTTTTGAAGGTCGTAGTCAGCTAAGAGTCATACAATTACAGTCATCTTTTATTTTCAGACGGAAACTGCTATAGGTGGGAAGTCAGTTCTCCTTCTCTATTTACATTAAGAGTAGGATGACACAGGACTTAGTTCTTGGTCCACTTCTGTTTGACAAAATCTCTTCAGATGCAGGGGTTAATAACAAAAGTTGCTACCGCATAAAGTTTGCTGATAACTTAAAATGCTCAGCACTGTATTCTAACTTTTAGAAAAAAAAAGTACTCCATAAAAGGTCAGACACAGCTTGTGTCTGTTGCAAAAACAATGGCTTAGACTTCAATGAATGTATATAACTGTTATTTTAGTAACATTTAGAAGTTGGTGTACCCTGCCACATTTTGTACTGAGGGAAAGCAGCTTAAGACAGATTCAATTATTAAGAACCTAAGTACAGTTATTTAAAGGAAGAGCCAGAAACAGCGAACACATGTGCTACCATACAGATTTGCAGAAAATTTTAGACTTTAAGGGGTGACTGCATCCATTCTTCCCCCCTGTAACACAACCTCACCAAATATTATATTCAAAATGGTCAACAAAACCCTTGGAAAGTTCAGAAACAACAGTTTCTGTTGGAACAGATGAGATATCTGGAAGCCTAATTTATGCAATACAAAATAGCCTAGTATACCCAGTTATGCACATTTTAGAGCATTAAAAAATGCTTCATACCCAGTATCTAGAAGCATGCTATTACAGTCCTATTTCAAAAAGGAGAAACATCCACAGTCCCAATAATTACAGACCTTTAAGCCTCATAAGCATATTATTCAAGGTGATGGACAGAATCATTGTCCTGGAACTTACTCAGGCAGGTACGTGAAACTTCAGTCTCCATGACTTAACCAGTCAACGGTCAATCTTTTATGTTTACCCTTGTTGACTGTGGGTGTGTGTGTGTGTGTGTGTGTGTGTGTGTGTGTGTGTGTGTGTGTGTGTGTGTGTGTGTGTGTGTGAGATAAAGACTCTGGCCTTGGACAAAAGTTAACCTGTCCATGATGTAGTTTACCTCAATCTGGCTACAGCATTCAACACTCTACCCTATTACAGAATTGTGTATAAACGTATAAACTTAGGTATCTAAAGATTAATGAAAACAAGATAACTTGAGTCCACAATTATCAACACTGTTGTGCACAACAGGTAAGAATAAGAGAACAATCCTCACCATAACCTGTCACTAGTGGGCTACCCCTACTGGTTGGTATCTTTTTGAGAGATGTTAAAACTGACAGTGTTTGGCTTATGAAATATGTAGATGTCTGCAAACTTGTGTGCATGATCCTTAACCCTCTGACATAACATCCCTTCAAATGGCACTTAACATACATAGGAATGATGTAGAATAAATAATATTGCCTTCATTGCCAAAAAAAAAGCAATATACCTTCTGTAGCTCTACTACTTTCACTTTTCTAAATCTAATACGTAATATTGAAATTTCATCCACAGGAGAGTAAATTTCACCAATTTTATAAAATCACCAAACATTTTTTCTTTATTTAAATCCAGTCTGACCAAATCAAATAACTCTAAGTCTAACTTTGAGTCCAAATTGGCCACATCCACTTAGGACAATCTCAAGGCTTCCTTTGCATACATCTGCAATCTCAAAGGTAACTCCCAAATCTGCTCTGAATTTGTGGTCAAGAATACCACATACACAAACAACACAGATGTAGCCAACCTATTGGGAGACAGGTTCAGTGAAAACTTTGCCCCCTTTTCCCCCCAATCAGTAAACCAGGACATCCCCAGCATCTGCCCCCTCCCCTCATCACCAGGGAGCAGGTTATTAATGCCCTCTCAAAGGCAATGCAGCCTTCATGGGAACCAGCAACATCCCTGGCTGTGTCCTACATAAACTCAGGCAAGAGCTCTCAGCACCACTAGGCACCCTATTCAACCAAAGTCTGTACATCGGCTTCGTCCCAGCAGAATGGAGGACAACCACTGTCATCCCTCCACACAAAGGTGGAGCATCTGCCAATCTAGGCAATTATATGCCCATCAGCCTAACTAGCCTGATCTGCAGGGCCATGGAATGCATTATCATGGATCTTATAAACAAGGACATTGGCAACCTCCAAATCCTTGATCCCACACAGTTTGGTTTTGTCAAACAGAGATCATGCCTGTTAAACTTGGTCGCCTTCTTCGAAACAGTCACCAAAGCCATGGATGAGAAGAAGACAGTACACACCACCTACCTTGGCCTAGCCAAAGCCTTTGACACTATTCAATACTCAGGCATAATAGAAAAACTTTCCAAGCTAGGCATCAACCCATATATTACTAGATGGGTAGCTAACTGGCTCACTGATAGAACATACTCAGTCAAAATAGTGGAAGCTGCCTCTAGTAGTAGACCCATAACAAGTGGCATACCCTAAGGATCGATCTTGGGGCCTCTACTGTTTGGGATATGCTTTTCTGAGGTGCAAGCAAAAACCAGTGGTCTGTGGCTGACCAAGTTTGCAGATGACTGCAAGCTGGGCACTGTCATAAATTCCACTAGTGATGTGAACATCCTCCAAGAGGGCCTTACCCAAACTAATGACTGGTGCCAGAAGCATGGCTTCAAACTGAATGCCAAGAAATGCATCATTATCCCCTTTGGGGAAATGGCGTCTCCACTAATTATCACATCAATAACAATGTACTAAGCACACAATCAGTCGTCAAGGACTTGGGCACAAAGGTTGATAGCAACCTGACTTTTGACCACCACTTTGCCTCCGTTGTACAGAAGACTTTCTACATGGCCCACCTCATAAGTAAGGGTATGTTATCCAGGAACAAGGAGGTCATAACATCCCTGTATTCCTCTGTTATCAGACCCATTATAGAGTACAATGCCCCTTCAGCATGTACCTTGCCAAGCACATGTAGCAGTTGGAGAGACCACAGAGGTTCCTGACCAGGAAAATCCAGGGTCTCAAACACCTATCCTATACAGATAGGCTAAAAGCCCTGTCCCTCTATTCAGTCTCACAAAGTCTGCTCAGAGGTGACCTGTGTCTGGCAAACAATGCCGTCTCAGACTCAGCCCTGATGGAGTTGCTGCATATCCGTAAGTCAAATTCCATTCGAGCAACCTGCACGAAAGGCCTCAACCTGGTCCGTGACATTAATAGAACTTGTTGGCGGGATAATTTGTGTCCCAATGACTCCCCCTTCTGCGGAACAGACTCTCTCAACATGTCAAGCAGAGTACCTCACTAGTCCTCTTTAAGAGGAGCCTGGACGACTGGATGGGAAACAGAAAATATACCCCTGGAAACCCACCTGTATCCCTTCTGGACAGGAAAACAGGTGCTGACTTTGTGGGAACATGGGCGAAATTCTTGGCTAGGCTTATAAGGGGTCTATATTACATTCTCGAAAGCCGACAATGTCGAATCTGACATTGTCGACACGAGAATAGTGAAACTGCAGAACAACGAACAAGTAAACGGAAATCTAAATAAGGGGAGATTTCCTTTTACTTCAATGTAGTGCGGTCTCGGAGTTGTTTAGGTTTTTTTTGGTTGTTGTTTTTATTTATTTATTTTTTTTGTGAACATTCAATGTTTTAACAGTTCGATCACTAAGGGTCAACCTTTAGAGATTCCAACTGTTAAATATTCAATGTTCTAATATAGACCCGCTTATAAGGGCCCAATAGCCTAGTATCATTCTATGAACCTATGAACTTATCTTCTTAATTAAGTTCTTGAATCACGATATCCTTCTTCAAACTTATTAATAACTGACTTAAATATCTTTAAATCCCAATCAACCTTTCTTTTATACATTTCTCCTTTATACACTTTCTTATATACTCTACTAGTATTTTCGTAATCTCCACTGGTTTATTTATCCTTTATTTCCTATATAATTCCTTCTTTACTACCCTAGCCATGTATGGTGACAGTTCTAATCCTGTTTTAATTTATTTCACGTAATCCTTTCTCTCTTTATTTAAATACTGACATTTACTCATAAAGCCTCTCTAAATCCACTAGTCATCAAAAATATTTACTTTTTTTTATTTTCTCAAATGTTCTATGCTTTCAAATATAACATCTTATATTTCTTAAAACTAATCCACCACTTAGTCCATGAATCATGGAACTCTTTCATAGAAAGTGACCTTGCCATAATCTCATTTCATCTTCAGAACTCTAATTATTAAACTTCAAATTTGTATACATTTTCCTTTTCTTAAGGGCTCTCATTCTTTTATATATAAACTCATGGTCTACAAAAAAGAACTGCCATAGTAGCCCTCCCATAATACTTTAAAATGTCCTTAGATAATATGTCTATTTTACTTAAAGCTATAAAATACAGAAACGTTCTCTTTTCTTTATATAAATGCCCACATTTTATTAACTTTTGAACCTGCTTAATATCTTGCATAGCTTTCTTTTTTATCTTCCTGATATCACAGTTAGAGTCATCTAAAATCAGAACTGTTCTATTTACTAAATTGTAAGGTTTCATCTTTTCAGATAAATGCTCTCTGTCCTTCAATGCTGTCTAAACATAAAGTCCAAGTTCTCTTTTAACCACTCCACCTGTTTTCACAACCACCACTGACACTCTTCTAACTTTTATTATCCACATTGTTATCCTTACATCTGTTCTTTTTAAATACTGCACTTGAACAGGCTTCTGACCCTACAATCCATAACACCTTCGCCCTCCCCAACATAATTGCTGTGTTTACACTCCAGCATACTCTTCTGTGAAATGAATGCCCAGCAAAAATATAAGATTGACATGTAATTGAAAATACGATTCTAGTACACATATGTTTTGCTCATTTTTTATATTATTGATATTAACAGAAAGTAATCTAATACATTTCCTTTCTTTTTAAGCTTTAGTGAAATATATTTTTATTGGCTTTTATTTTCCTCACCACAACCATGTTCACATTAATGTAAAGTAGTCGGATACTTTCTAAGTTTTGGTGAAATATTTGTTATATTTCCCCTCACTTCAACCGCTCCATTAACTGAATTTTTATATTGTTGTCTTCCTTCTTCACCACCTTCTTCTACTCCCTCTAATAATTCAAATCTATTTTCTGTTCTTACTTCAGTTTCCTGCAGCCATATTTATACACTATCAATACTTTGTCATCTCCCATCCCCATTCTAAATCTTTCTGAATATACTGTCCTTATTCTTGTTTCACTTCACTCACCTCCTCCTCCTTAAGCAGTACTTCATCTTCAAGTAACCCATCATTTTCAGAATGTTCCAAAATACCATTTTTTACATCTTCTAAATTCATCCTTGCTCTGTCATCTTTATCGTCACTTTCTTTACAAAAAAAGTCATTTTTTTATACATTTCCTACTATGTCCCCATGCCCCCTTTCAGCACATTGCTGACATCATCTTTTTATGCATTCATTAATAAAATGTAAACTTTTATTAAAAAAAACTAACATGTTATAGATTGACCCCAGTAATGTAATACCCTCTAGAGCTGCAACATACATAACACAATGTAAATGCAAAACATTATCTTCTTCCATTTTTTACTTGCATCACCTTCTCATTCCGTTTATACATTTCAGTCTATCTTTGTAACATATTTAATATCCTTACATAGTGTGTGTACATAACCAACTATATCTCCTTCATTATTTTATCAGTTTGGAACTACATACACCTTTTTACACTTTACAACCTTTGGCCATTAAAAATATACTAAATATGCTCATTTGATGGATAATTTTGTTTAAAGAGTAAAGGTGTTTTCATTCTTCTTCTTCTTTTGGCTTTTTCCCGGTTAGGGGTCACCACAGTGGATCACTTGTCCGCTCATGATTGGCAGTATAGTTTTTACGGTGTTGAGTTGCCAGCCCGGCACCCAACCTTCCACAGAAGGCACACACACGCACGCACTCACACTTAGGGCCAATCTGGAGTGTCCAATCCACCTACAGCATGTCTTTGGGATGTGGGTGGAAACCAGAGCGCCTGCAGGAAACCCACTCAACCACAGGGAGGACATGCAGACTCCGCACAGAAGGCACCCTAGCCGAGGATCGAACCAGAGTATCTATTGCTGTGAGGCGGCAACGCTAACCGCTGCACCACAGTGTCTGCCCTACAGTAAAGGTGTTTTCATTACACCAGCAAAATGAAACAAAATTTATAGCAATGCACAAACATCCAGGTAAACAGCAACAAGCATTTACAGAGAAAAAAGAAACTCAACAAACTGCATAATAAAGTTGCCAAGGAAAGGCAACCTAAATCCCCCTCAAGGCAACAAAAAGGAGAAAAGAACAAAACCTAATATCCTTATGTTATACCTTCCCCCCACCTTTCTCACCCTAACCCACTTTACAAGTTGGTGCACATCCTCAGTCATTAACCATTTTGTCATGTACAGAGGTTCTTCACTGGTTCCCTGCCACATCACACACACACACACACACACACACACACACACACACACACACACACACACACACACACACACCTTCAACTACAGTCTCACGCACTACCACCACCTCACTGTCCAATAATCCCTTGCACCATCCATATAAGTTCAAAATCATGAGAGAATGTACTTGTATCCCATATGGGCTGATAAAGCATTCTAAAACCACTGAAATCTTAGTGGTTTCCTCATATGTAGAGCCAACAGGCCCACACAAACATTTCTCTTTAGCCTTATATTTCATAGTTTGTTTAATGGATTTGTCAATTAAACTTTCTAGAAGAAATATCACAATTTACCTTAACCTGCCAACCTATTGCTGCAATATAATCAGTCTCTTACAGACTACTGAGGGGTGATCTATGCCTAACCTACAAGACATTCTTCAATCCAGCCCTGATGGATCTGCTACACATCTGCAAAACAAACAGCACTAGAATTTCCTGATCTAAAGATCTAAACCTTGTCTGTGACATAAACAAAACATGATAGAGGGACAGGTATGTGCCTCTGAGTTTACCCCTACTCTGGAACAGACTCCCTATTCATGTGAAACAGAGCTCTTCCTTAAGCCTATTCAAATGCAGTGTGGACCAATGGATGGGAACTCACAAGTTCACCCCTGGCTTGTCGCCTTTGGCCATTATGGACAGGGACAGTTTGCAGATGCCCTAAGACACAAGCATATACCAAAGCCATTCTAGCCTATGGAGACTGATAATTGAGGAAACTGTGGCATGAATGGCAAAGCTTAAAAAGGCTGTAGGCCATTAGCTTAGTAACCTCCTATGGTCATATAATGTAAAATACTATATACAATAAATAGGCTTTTCCATCTCTCAACCCGATATTTATTGGAAACATTAACATAAAATGCTTTTCTATCCTCACTTTAAATTGCATGTCTCTCATCTATTTATTTAAATTCTTTCTATATTCATATTGCAGAGTACCCTTATACCAACATTCCAGTCCACCCCTCTTAATTCACAAAACCATAACTACATACAACTTCCTGTAATAAAGAAGAGGACACCTCAAGAATAGCTGTCACTATCCCAAATGTAATGAAATGAGGCAAGCTAGCAGACAAGGAAGACCGTAAAGCAATGCATAGTCTGTAACATTCAACACGAATGGAAAGGCTGACCACAAACCAGGAGTAAATCCACACATTGACCCAGACCTGGTAATGAAGATTTGTGCTTTGAAACAAATTTTAATGTTACTATTTTCCACATAATGGTTGGTTTGAATAAAGTTTTTGCTGCACCTTACTTGGCTGCTGACTTTTTTGATTGCTAGAGTACTGGGCTGTTGTGTGGTGAAACCAGTGGATGAACCACATCCCCTCCTGCTTTTGTTTCATGTGCATACAAAATAGCTTTCTTAATGGGTTTCAATCTTGAACCCTAAATCACTGAAAATATTAAACTCATTATCCTAGATTCTAACTCCTCAGGAAAAGGAAACACCTTACCAACACAGCCGAATTTCCCCCAAATCACTGATTTAATAAGATACATTTGTTTTCTAAAAGACAAATAACACCCTTTCCAGAAATGTACAACCCTACTAATTTCATCCAACAAATCCTCCTATGCCTTTGATACTGCTTGCCATGTACCTTCCATCCATTAACTATCTATACTTCCCCAATACTTATCTTACAAGCAGTGCACCCATTCCTCTAGTTCTAATGACAAAAAAGCAAATCCAAATTATCCTGCCATAAACAATTAAAATATCCTGCCATAAACAATTAAAATATCCTAGAAATATCTCTAGAGTCAGAAAACCAATTTCCATCCTCTTCAAATCTTAACTAACCTGTAATTTAAGATACCCTCTTCATGTCCTCATGAAAATCACCCTAAGATCTGACAAAGACACCAACATACTCCATCTAGAAATTTTACTTAGAGACTTACAGCAAAGAAGAAAAAACAGTTTCAGTCACTATGTCCTAGCATGATAAATTCCCTCAAATTAATCTACAATTTGTAAATCCACTTGTAGAATCACCCCCAAACCATATCTCTGCTCCTTTCAGCCTTCCTCTTCTTAATCCCCCTTGCAAAGCAAAATTAAATGAAAGCCACTCCTACAAATAGCATAACCACTGACCACTACATAAGACTGTAACTTAGAAAACACATCAGCCCTTATATTTTCTTATGTCAATTTATTATAGGTTCATAGGTTGGTACTAGGCTATTGGCCCTAGGGCCTATACAAGCCTAGCCATAACAATTCCCTGTCTATTTCTTCCCACAGTATTTACTTCCCTGGACCCCTGTTTAGCAGGGCAACTAACGTGATCCCTGAGGTGAATTTCCTATCTTTCATCCAATCATCAAGGTTCCTTTTGAAGAGGGCCAAAGAGGCGCTCTGCTTGATATGTGTGGGCAGTCTATTCCAGAGTCTGGGGAGTCTCTGGGTCAGGAATTTATCCCTCCAGCATGTTTTGTTCATTGTGATGACAAGGTTTAGATCCCTGGAGCGTGTATCTCTGAGGGATTGGGATTTCTTTAAGTGTAGCATGTCCAACAGCTCTGGGTTTGACATGGCCTTGTATGTTAAGTAGAGATCGCCTCTGAGTAAACGATATGCGACAGAGTATACGTGAAGTGTTTTTTAGATGGTCAGCATAGGGCATCTGCTTTAGGCCTGTTCACACTTTCAGTGTTTAGTGTATTGCCACCTCTGTGGTAATTCACGAGTACATTTTTTTCCCCAAAGGGGATAACTATAAATTTCTTGGCATTGAGCCCATGGCTCTGGCACCAAGCATCTGTTTCTGTAAGGCCCTTTTGCAGAATATCTACAACATCTGAGGATTCAATAATGGTTCTCAGTTTGCAGTCATCTGCGAACTTTATTAGCCAGAGTCCCTTAGAGTTGGCCTGTACTTCAGAGAAGTAGATGCCAAACAAGAGCGGTCCCAGGACTGAACCCTGAGATACTCCACTTGTCACTTGTCTGGAGCTGGATTTGGAGTTGGCTACTTTTACAGTGTGTGTTCTGTCAGTAAGCCAGTTGGCAACACGAGTGACATAGGGATTAATGGTGAGCTTAGTAAGTTTATCTATGATTTCAGAGTGGGGGATGGTGTTGAAGGCCTTGGCAAGGTCCAGATAGGCTGTGTGGACCACCTTACCCTTGTCCACGGCTCTGGAGACTAATTTGAAGAAGCCAATCAGGTTCAGGAGACAAGATCGGCCCTTCACGAACCCAAACTGCGCGGGGACCAGTGTTTGATGGTTGCCAATTTCTTTGTTTATAAGTTCCATGATAATACGTTCCATGGCCTTGCAGATCAGGCTCGTCAGACTGACGAGACAGTAATTCCCGGGATCCAAGGTGGATAACTGTAGCTGTGCGCCACTCAGTGGGCACAAAGCCTGAGGTGAGGCTATGATTAAACATGACACTTAGGTGAGGTGCCAGTTCATTTTGTAGTTCATGTAGTATACAGCCTGGGATGTCGTCTGGTCCCATAGATGCTGCCATAACAGCAGTCAATTAAGGTATGTAGAGTGGATGTGAGAGAAGTAACGGGTCCTTCTTTGAGGTTAAGACGCAGATATTTACTTTTCACATCTTTAAGTGATGTACACGTCAGTGACTGACAACTGAACATGGAAGGATTGAAGAACATTACTGTAAGAAAAAAGAAGAGAAAGACAGATGTTGACTACATGGCTCAAGCTCTCAAGCTGTGGATTTACAATACCATCTGGATGAGAATTTAATACGCAATGAAAACAGTGGGATTAATAAGACTAATAGTGAAGAAGATCTGTCCTTCGTAACAATTAATAGAACAAAAATTACTGTATTAGAAGCTGAAGATTCTTCGGAGCTGGCCAGCAAAGATAATCTTGTAATTGGAGATTCATTTATTAGAGGAACTGATACTTATATTTGCAGAGATGATAATGAATATTAAGTAGTGTTATGCTGGCCAGGAACAAAAATAGAAGACGTGAAACAAGCCTTGGAACGCCTTAATGTAAGGAAGTATGGATCTGTTTTTATTCATGTTGGTACAAATGATGTCACCCACAAGGATTCTCTGACTGTTCGTAGGGAACTGACAGCCCTCTTAGATAGTATAGCTTGTACTGGTGTTAAGACGTATTTTTTACAAGTCACCTATAGAAAGGATAGTCAGGTCACTGTGAATGAAAAGATTTTTTGGATAAACACCTACATGGAAAAAATATCCTGTTTTAAGAAATGAAAATGTGTAGAGCAGCCAAGCCTTCTTTTGGGCACGTGTGTTCAGACAGCATGGTGTGTATTTGTCAAGTTCAGGCAAAAGAATTTTTGCAGCAGATACTATACAATATTTGACAAACACTAGTCAGGATTTTTGCCAGGTTGCAAATTTAACAGTTCACAGATCGCAACATTCGATGCATCTCTGATGGTTCTTAATGCTAGGTGCATTAATAATAAAATGTTTTTATTGGAAAATTTGCAACATTCCCACAAGATTGATGTTATTATAGTTTGTGAAACATGGTTAAATAACAATGACTGGAAACCAATTCTGTCAGGATATAAATTGTTTTACTGTAACTGACATTCTAAAAAAAATCAGGTGGAGGTGTTACGATAGGGATTAAAGATAGTTATGAGATCTGTGATTATTACATGTTTATTGATAATACCAATACTACAGACTGTGCAACTGTGACAATAAAGACAACCCTGGAACACATAACAATTGTTGGAATGTATAGACCACCAAAGTCAAGTGGTGATAACCTAGAGGAATTCATACATTTCTTACATGAAACACAGGAGGGAAGAATAATATTACCTGGGGACTTAAATTTACCAGAAAATGATTGGAATAATATTGATTCAATGACGTTACTAAGGAAATTATTCACAGAGTATATTCAGGAACAACAAATGCTTCAGATTGTAAAAAAACCTACCAGGGATCGGAACATACCAGAAATTGTTTGTGTTCCCAAAGAAATTACTGTAACTTCAAGTCAAGTTTTACCACCATTGATGTGCAGTGATCATGGGGTTATTAAGGTTACTTTGTCGCTAGAGAAGTCTGCCAAACTGAAATCTAAACCAATGCACAGAAGGTCAATTATGGACTATATGAAAGCAAAACAGTCACTATGTAAAACTAACTGGAGTATGGTGTTCAGAGAAAAAATGCAGATGGAATGTGGAAAGTTCTGAAAGAGAAATTGAGTGCAAAAAGTAAAAAAAAATGTTTAACATCAGGATCTAGGCATACAACATCAGGGGGATATATTTCCATAAGAACCAGATATCTAATTAACGTTAGAGACAAAAAAATATAAGAAATGGAAGGTTGAACTACAACTTTGAAAATTGAAATAAACAAGCTGGACAAACAGATTAAGCATAGTGGGAGACAAGATCAAGAACATTTTGAAGAAAATTTGTATGGAGATATTGAGCATAATAGGATACTAGATATATAAGATGTGGAAGGAGTAAAGACACACAAATTGATAAACTGTGTGCAGATTCTAAAATTTATTCTCAGACATAACAGATTATAGATATATTTATAAAATTTTATGCAAAGTAGTTTGGCTCCACAAAAGGGGTGATAAGTTGCCCTAGTGACATCCACGTAACCCCAGATACTGGAATCAAATTAGATTATATCAAAAAAGAACTGTGCAAACTGGATCCAAACAAAGCACAGGGAGGAGACGGAATTAGTAACAATGACCAGAGAACACTTAACAATATAGGTATGGAAAATGAAGCACCAGCTTCCAATGGCTTCCAATCTATAACCCAATGTAAAAATGTTAACAAACATTGCTGTTTATTCTCTGCCTTACTAAGTTTACAGACCTTGGTGTCCAAGTTGAGCTATGTGGTAAAAGAAGCGGCTATCTGCACATTAGATTATAACAAAAGTAGACAACTGAACTACTAAACACTGTTACTAAACAAAGCACTGGACTTAAACACTTTGGAGTCCAATTCTTTTTTTATCCCTGTGCATGTGTTGATATGGAGGGTAGGATTCCACTAATAACAAGGTCACTGAGGTTAGCTTTAGTATTTATCTTCCCACCAAGAACAAACACTAATTTCCCCTAGACGGCTGGAAACTAATAGTTCATGTGCCTAAATGGTTCTAATAATGTCATTATTAAATATGCTCCATCAGCACAAGATAACGTTAACGTAAGAACAGCTGCTAACTCCCCTGAAAGGCTGCAGACATCTTATACCTCAGGCATGACTAACCTTTCTTCTATATATAGTTCTTGTGACCAGATATTGCTACAAATAATACTCAAGCACTTCTAATTGTGTGGCTTCTACAAATAAGAGGTTGTGGACTGAAACTTGGACTCTGGAGAGCAGAGTTTCACTGATGTTCTACTGATGTTGGTAATGTACCATTTTTTTTCACTTATACCACCTTGAATAGCTCAAAAATACCTAGAAATATCTCTAAGCAGACCTTTACAATAGCAGACAGCATGCTGATAGACTGACAGACAGTCTTCTTAGAATTCATCATAACAGCAGGTAATACACTTCTCCTACTTCTTACTAAAGCTAATAATACTGCTGGTGAATCCCTCTTCTCAAATTTGATAGATAAAAAATGCAATGCTCAACTCACAAACATAACTGCTACATCCTTCATAACTCAATTCAAAAATATTCTAAAATCTCACCTAGCTGGCACATGGGTCTGTTCATGTACCATTCCTGGCCTTTTCTACTATCGGAATCTCATTCTACACCTCCACTAAAACAGTAGTCAGTCAAATGGATACTTTCTTACTCTTCAACTCTCTCATCATGTCCATATTGCAGCTCACTTCTCTCCCTTGTGCAAATAACAAGACTTGTGCAGTCTTATAGCTTGATTCTCTGACATGTGATATACTGAATTACTTTATATCTCTAGGACATATTATATATTAGAAGTTTTCTATACGTCCTCTCATTTCATGTATCATGATTTTTTATCCTTACATGTAAATGTATGTATTAGTAACCATGTATAATTTATGTGCGTCCATTATATTGTATAACCTTTTTTTTTTTTTTATTGTTAAATGCGCTGTTTACTAAATGTAAATTTCTCCTTAGGCCTCCACTGAAAAAGGACTTGTGTCCAGTTGGACTTTCCCAGTTACCAAATGTAAAATACATAATAAATAAATAATAATATTTGCATTGTGACATATTTAAAGGGCTGTAAATCGCTGGATGTTGGGGAATCGATTAAGCTACTGGCTAGTAAAACTATAAGGTATGACACTGTTAATGTAGTGGCAGGAAATAATGATGTAGGCAGTGCTAACAGAGATGCTTTCATTAGCGAGGTTAGAAAAATAATTTAATTAAGTAAGGAAGATGGGTTTAAGTAGGTCTTTTGTGACATCATCCCCATTCCTTCTTACGCAGCTAATCAATTATTCACAGGTCATCACTTTACGAGAAGATCCTGAAATAAAAAATGCATGTTTTTGCAGGAATAACTTACATTTGAGTCAATTTAGGAACAGGTTTGTGGATACTATTGCCATAAAACTGGTTAAATCCTTTTAGGCCTAGGTTTAGAGAGAAATTAAATCCCTTGAGAAGCAGTCTAATGTGTTTTGCAACTAATTCAAGGAGTCTGAATGAAAAAATAAGGAAGATGGTGGTAAGAATAGCTGAGTAAAATTATGACATTCTTCTCAATACTGAAATTTGGTTTAGTTTTTAAAATAAACCCCTATCCTTACTAGAATTTAGAAAGCATCATGCATACAGAATGACTAAGAAAGGAGGAAGGCATATCTATCTGCTTTTAAATTTTACATCTGTCACACTTTTGACTAAGGAGGGCTCTGAATTGTTAGTTGTAAGGTTAATCTTTGGAAAAGAAAATTGGAATGTTGCACTTTTCTACAGGTCTCTGAATTTAAAATCAGACCAGGAAATAAAACTTGATCAGGGTATACAAAGATCTTTGTCCAACAATTATGACTTGACCTTTTTAAAAGCAGGTACCTATACAGCAACTCTCCCTGCACAAACTAGGTATTAAATACAAGCTGAAATAACAGCAACCCCTACTCCTATACCTTCCTTATATTGTATCTAAAAGCTTGTGGTGATAGTCACCCTAATCCAGCCAAAACAACTATTATAAACAAAGAATTTCACTAAACTCCAAAATAATCCTTCTCAACAACCACTGCTAAAATAGCTTTCTGCCTTCACCTCACTGAATCTTAGCTCACACAAGATATAAAGGCTAATGAAATCTTGACACCTGGGTAAAACATTCTAATAATAAACAGGATATATAAAAAAGCAGGTAGGACAGCCATCATCTACAAAAATAACTTCAGTATCTACCTATACCCACTAACCCCCCCCCCCATGCTATAATGCCAAAATACTTGTATCATGTGTCAAAATCAGTATGCACAAGAATCTATGCTTAATAGGTGTCTACATAGCCCCTGGTAATAACATAAACACTGCTGAATATTTTTTCTCCTGGACATCAACCAATATCTTTCAAGGACCTATAATATTAGGAAACATGAATATTGACTGGCAAACCATAGAAAATGAAAACCATACAAATGCAATAAAGTTATGCGGTTTACCCAATGCATCTCGACTCCTACCAGATACAACAAAACCACTGGTTAGAATTACACCTTAGACTGATACCTGACAAATCAACCAGACAAAAAACTATGACAATATTATCCCTCACTCCCTTCGTGACCACCTGACCACCAAAATCCAGTCTGACAAAAAAAAAAATATATATATATTATATAAAATTGCAAACAGTAGATTAGAACAGTTCTAAGATATTCTGGCCCACAATCAACAAACTCCTACATCCAGTCCACATAACCCAACTGTAGATCAGAGTGTGCGATATACCTTTAAGAAGCTTTCCAGTGAATCAGCACATGTACATGCATGCAAGAGTGCCATCTGGAGTGAGCAGTCAGAGTGTAAGCATGTAAGACTCTAGTCAGTCAGTTAGTTTGATTATTTTATTTACGTTTTTACGTTTAATGCTCCTGCCATCCATCCTGATGTATAGAATAAACTATTTAAATGAACACCCAAGCCTCACAAAAGCCTTTATGTGTGTAAGAAGAGCGACATGGTGTCAGAATTGGATCCAGAGTTACAGCCATGAGGTAACCAGTTAAAGTTGGAGGAATATACCGGAGTGGATCATCTCTACTGCTGAAACGACTTGCAAAACAAGTCAGAAGCAAATTCCAGTTAGTAAAACTTGCTTAAATGATTTCTTTCGCTGTAAATATAAAACAAAGCACTCATAATACTCAAAATGAATTTCTTATTAAACCAAATGCCTGAAACTGAGACATATTGATACAAATATTCCAAATAATTATAAAAATGTTTGAAACAATATCTGAATCGCATAAAATCTACAAAACAGGGAAAAACACTTTATTTTTTTGCTATATGCTACTTTTTTGTATTAATTACAGCTATTCAAAATATACGAAGTGTGCAAAGTGTTTGCAAGTGTGTGCACTATTACAGTGCAGCTATTTCGCAAAGTATAGTAATTTCAAAGAATATTTTGCAAAGTACAGTTGTTTCAAGGCATATTTCGCCGAGTACAGTCTTTCAAAGAGCTTTTTGTGCAGTCGAATATTATCACAAGTACCTGGTGTGTGTGAATCTTCATACATAGTTACAAGGGGCATTTTGCATTGTGTTTTACTATAATCTGTGGACATAGCAGAAGGTTTTCACAGACCTGCACTGCTTGTCTTTGATAACAATACTGCAGAAAATTGGAGAGTGAGTGAGCAGGAATATGATATTTTCATACAGGCTGCTTTTTCTGGCAAAGACACACATACAAAATCATTTATTCTGCTTAATTTAGCTGGTTCTGAGTACACTGAAAGAGAACATTAATTTGTGCATGCACCTGCTGTGTTTGCAGGGGAGGAGGAAGGCTGAAACAAGGGAAGACCCCCAGTGCTTAAAATGTAAATTTAGGGAAATGTGTAATCCTCAAATGAATGTTACATTGGAAAGGCACTTATTTTACACAAGGGATCAAAAGCCTGGTGAAACTTTTGCAGCATATATAACTGACTTGAGAAATAAGGCTAAAATGTGCAGATTTGCTGATTTGAGAGATGAGTTGATAAAAGACAGGCTTGTGTGAGGTAATAATGACACAGTGAGAAAGATTTTGCTTTGAGACAGTGATTTAACATTGAATAAGGTCACTGAGATTTGTCAGATATTCAAGCTTACAGAAAAGCACACAAGTATGCTTACAAATGAGAATAGCTGCAGAAGGTACAATGACAAAGCTCATGTTGATAGTATGCAGCATGTGGTTAAAAGAAACAGGCCCAGGCACATGGCAGCTATTGCAGGTCCTGAAACAGTCCATGGGAAACCCTGAGTCTTTCCAGCAAATTCCAGAGCATACACAGTGAAGCACAAGGGTGAGTCAGCAAAGTTAAAACATAAGCCCCCACCTAGCTTCATAGTCAACTGTCATAATTGTGGTGGAAATCACAAACCCAAAAGAGAAAAGTGATTAGCTTTGGTCAGCAGTGTCATTCTTCCAATAAGTGGAATAATTTCAAAAAAAGGTTTCGTAAATCAAATATGGCAAATTCTTTTATGAAAACAGGGAATTCCAAGAGGCAAGTTGATGAATTAGAAAGTTACTTTTTATGTTGATGGTGTGTCTGCGCTTGGTGAAACAGTCAATGCAGTAGATTTGTGGGCAAAGAATGAAATCTTTTGTACGGTTTAGATTAATGGGAGTCCTGTAGACCTCAAAGTAGATACTGGGTCAAAGTGCAATATTATGTCAGCAGAAACATTTGCTGGAGTAAAAGCTGCAGAACAACTTGATTTGACAAAGTGTGCAAAAGTGTGCAAAGTTTGTTGCTTATGGTTGTGAAGAGATTCAAACCAAAGACACAGTAGTGCTTTCATGTTACTCTGCTGGGAACAGCCATGACTTGCAATTTTTTGAAGTCAAGAGACACATGCAGTCATTATTGGGCTTCAGAGACAGTTTGAAAATGGGACTGCTTTCATTTAAT
The DNA here is from genome assembly GCF_019279795.1 of Protopterus annectens. Taxonomy (NCBI): domain Eukaryota; kingdom Metazoa; phylum Chordata; order Ceratodontiformes; family Protopteridae; genus Protopterus; species Protopterus annectens. The sequence goes on along the minus strand of NC_056743.1, from coordinate 416,703,001 downwards.
AAAGAAGTTCACCATGTAAGCCTACATGACAACAGCTCAAATTTAGTCCAAACTATTTTTATGAGTATGCTGATATTGTTGCAGACAAACTAGGCAAACTACCAGTTGTGTACTCTATGAAGTTAGACCCAGAGGTCTGACCAGCATGGAAGGCTCCAGTAGCTATAGAGAACAGAGTCAAAGCCAAGCTAGACAAAATGGTGCAGCTAGGAGTAATTTGTCCAGTAGAAGAACCTACTGAATGGGTATCCTCCATGGTGGTAGCTCATAAGAAAAGCTCAGACGATATCAGAATATGTATTGATCCAAGAGATCTGAACAAAGCATTAAAAGGGTCTCATCATCCAATGCGCACAGTCGAAGAAGTCACTGCCCTCATGCCAAACTCTGTTTTTTTCCGTCTTAGATGTAAAGCATTCCTCTTTGCTTGACTGAAAATCTTCATTGCTAACCACATTTGGTACACCATTTGGAAGATACAGATCGCTGAGAATGCTATTTGGAATAAATTCTGCCAGTGAAGTCTTTCAGTGTGTGATGGAGCAAATTTTCTGGGGCTATCCATGTGCTATTACAGTAGATGATATTCTAGTGGGAGGCAATGGTGAAGCCGAACATGACAGAAACCTCAAGAATGTTCTGGATAGAGCATGTGAAGTGAATCTTAAGCTGAATCCTCAGAAGTACAAGTTCAGGCTATGAGAAGTTACTTATGTTGGTCACTTGTTTACCAGTTCAGGCTTATGACCAGATCCTTCCAAGCAAACAGCAATTCTCGAGATGCCAATTCTAGACAATGTTCAAGCCCTACAATCTTTTCTTGGCATGGTCAACGATTTAGGCAAGTTTATTCCTGATTTAAGCCAACTTTCATCACCGCTCAGAGAGCTGACACGCAAAGATGTAATTTGGTCATGGTCAGAACAGCACTAAAGAGTATTTGATGTCCTAAAACAGAAAATTCCCAACCCACCAACTCTCAGCTGCTACGATGTTCACAAACCAGTTACTCTTTCCTGTGATGTTTCTAAGTTTGGTATAGGTACAGTCATTCTTCAAGAGGGTAGACTAGTAGCCTATGCATCGAGAACTCTTACCCAAACTGAGATACAAAATGCTCAGATTGAGAAAGAGCTTTTGGCAATTGTGCTTGCATGTTCGAAGTTCCATGATTATATTTATGGTTGATCTATCCAGATCGAAACTGACCACCAACCTCTAGTCACTATTTTGAGAAAGCTTATGCATACAGCTCCAGCTAGACTGCAATGTATGATGCTCAAATTGCAAAAGTACAATTTCAATCTTGTCTACAGAAAAGGCAAACTTCTTTATCTCAATGATACCTTATCCAGATTGCCCAGAAAAAAAACACAGAACAGCATGACAATGAACAACTTGATTCTGAGGATATAGAAGTGAGAATGTTTCCTTCCACATGTCTTGATGAGCTCAGAACTCACACAGCTTCAGATCCAATTCTCCAGAAGCTCAACCACTTTATCATTTGAGGATGGTCTTCAAAGCAATCTTGTTTACCAGTAGAAGTGCAACCTTATTTTCCAAACAGAGATGAGATTTTGTCAGACAATGGTATTGTCATGACAGGTCCTAAGGTGATTGTTCCAAAATTTTTGCAACAAGAGTATATTAAGATCTTGCATCATGGCCACCCAGGAACGGATTCTACCAAAAGAAGGTTGAGAGGTCTAGTATTTTGGCCTTCTATGTCAAGAAACATTGAGAAAGTACTTTCATCTTGCTCAGTATGTAATAGTACAAAGCTACATCAACAGAAAAATCCAGTCCAGTTAAGCCAGATTCCTGAACTAACTTGGTGTTTGAGTGGAATGGTCAACATTACTTGGCGTTAGTAGACTCTTATTCAAATTGGTTTGAGATTGACCTACTTCTCAACCTAACTTCCAGTGCTGTCATTACTACATTGTTGAAGTGACATTTTTCTGCCCATGGTAGTCCGCATAGAGTTATTTCTGACAATGGTGCACAGTTTACAAGTCAGCAGTTCAAGAAATTTGCTGAAGAGTGTGACTTTGTTCATATTACGAGTAGTCCTGAATACCCTCAGTCAAACAGCTTGGCTGAACAAGCAGTTCAAAGTGCAAAACAGCTGTTAGAAAAATCCAGATGTGAAAATACTGATGTTTTTCTAAACTTGCTAAATCTCAGAAACATTCCTTGTGATAATCATCTTGGTGCAACTGCCCAGAGACTTATATCGAGACAAACCAGAACCACACAACCAATCTGCAGTAATTTATTGGCTCCAAGTACCAAAAACAACAAAGTAGTAAAAGCCCAATTGTTGAAAAAGTGTTTGTCCCAGACGTCTTACTATGATAAAACCAGAAAACCACACTGTTCTTTACAAAAAGGGGAGATAGTGAGGATGCAGACATCAAAAGGTTTTGATCACATTGGATTTGTGAAAAGTTTGTGTCAAGAACCGAGATCGTACATTGTGGAATCACAAGGAGTGGAATTCAGATGAAATCAGAAGGATTTGTTACCAGTATCTTGAACCAGTGTTACAGCATCTTGCCTGTTAAAAAGACTCTAGTTCTCAGAGTGACTTGTCCAATGTTCCTGTTCCAGAGAACATTCCATCAGCAATCAGACCTCCCAACCGTCCCGAATTACTCGGTTTTTGCCGAGTTTTGGGGTCTAAAACATGGGGTGCCACGATTCCCGAGTGGCACCCCTTCATTTCCAATTTCCCGGGCTGTTTTTTTTAAATCTTCCCCCCTGGCTTTTTGAGCTGATGTCATCGCATTGGTGATGACGTCAGCTCTGTGAAACGGCCTGCTAACCTGTCGGAATTGAGCTCAGCTAGCTCAAACAATAACGTGCATGCGAGCATTTCTGGTGCCTAGCTGCCGCAAGTGAGAATGGAAGAAGAGAAACAAGCTGGGAATGGTGGAATTTTGCTGCCGCGAGTGAGACGAGCTGGGAATGAGCTGCCGCAAGTGCTGCGAGTGAGAGAATGGAGCTAGGTAAGACAAGCAAATGGAACTTGTGTGTAGCAAATGAACTTAGCTGCTGAGAGAGACGAGGAAAGTGTGTGTGTGTGTGTGTGTGTGTGTGTGTGTGTGTGTGTGTGTGTGTGTGTGTGTGTGTGTGTGTGTGTGTGTGTGACAGAGAGACGAGGAAAGTGTGTGAGACAAGGAACTTAGCTGCTGAGAGATGAGACATGGAACTTTTGACTTAGCTGCTGAGAGAGACGACGAGACAAGGAACTTTGAACTTAGCTGCCCCAATTCCTTATCAGATCTGTCTCTGTTGTGGGATCTTTCCTGAGCATAGGTTACCTGCAGTGTAGTTGGGTGCTCAGCTCATGTACTATGAGCCAGTCCTAGATTTCATAGCTTTTGTTATTTATAAGATTCATGTGCCTGTACTATGTGTCACCATTTTGCTTCTAATTTAAGTGTTTACTGCACTTAGTTTCACTGTTTTTACTTAAAAGAGGGAAAAGTGGCTAGTCCTTCTGACTTCAGCTAGAAAATGCAAAGAGAACATTTTTATTAGACCCTTGCTATGTTTTTCAGTATATTTTTTTACTTATTAATATTATTCTTATTCTTTGTAGATTATTTTTGCATGGCAGTAATCTAAAACACTGACCAGCAAGGCTGGTTAATTAGAAATTTTCTAACTTGGTCCTTCTGTACCTTTGCCTTTCTTAAATTCATTTTATCGTATATTTTCCCTTTCTTTGATAAGCTAGTTCTCTCTTGTCAGTAACCTGCAAATGCAGTCACTTCTGTAAGCTAGAGTGATTCCTTGATCAATTCCTACTTTTTCTCACTATACTTTGCTGCATAGTCCCACAATAGGCTGGGGTTACATCAGCAAGCTAATCATTACTGTAATGTACAACTTACGTAAAACCGCTGAAGTGATGTTGCATGAAAAAAAAGGAAAATGTTCACAGCAATCAGTTTACTTACAAGTGCAAATTTGTCAAAAGCTGAGGTACTGGAAGCTATAGAGACATTGTCGTGGACTTTTTAAGTGTTTTTTATGACTTAACTATATTATGTAAACAGTTAATTGTAACCAGATTGCAATACAAATTAGTTTTTTCCTGTCACTTACAGTCAATGTTGACTAAATTTATAACCAATTTTCTGAATAATTTATTGTTTTAAGCTGCAGAAGTAGTAGGTAATAGGAAAGTAGGGCTTTCTGGCCTTATTCTAATTTGTAAATGCAATCTAGTCCCTTTCTTGTTGGGGGGTGAATGTAAGAGTCATTGGCTTCAACTTTTTGGGAAGTACAATGTATATATTGTATAATTTATATATTCTTATGGTTGTTGAAAGTGTGTCCATTACTTTCTGATTTATTCTATGTGCAATATTACTATCTAATTTTACTTGCCTCTGTAACTGATGTGATTGCATTCACCTGAGCTGTGCCTAAAAGTGATCCATTGTGATCAGTGCTAAACAACCTCATTTAAATCCTGAACATATTTATTTGGGTCATTGAGGGTGGTATCCCAAATAGTTTTCACAAATGTATCATTTGTTGCATCATAGCTTCCTTTAGTAAAGTCTAAGAAAAATGAATTATTTATGCTTTGATTTGATAATACTACTGTGGACTTTGCTACTAAGATTATAACTGTAGTTGGGGAGCAGAAAGATCCTGAATTTCTCAGTAGGACATGACATATTTTGTCACCTTTAGTTGGATTTCTTTTATAATTTGTTTGATATTTTGATAAATATAGTTGATTGATATTTTAATGTATTTATTTGCTGTTGAAAAGTTTGGATAGATAAATACCCCCAGTGCTGAGAGAGATGAGAACAGGAACTTTGAACTTAGCTGCTGAGAGAGATGAGGAAAGTGTGTGTGTAAGTAGACTTTTATGATGGAAATGTTATGAATTGGGTAGTTTTGTCATTATTGGTTCATGCATTTTGTTTCATTGCCTACTGGAAAAATGTTCAAACAATAAATTTAAAATGTGCTCTAAGTCTAACAAGTGTGCTGTAAACGGGGCGAAACTAGGTAGTGGAACATTGGAATGGCTGCAGGGGGACTCTGGTGCCATATTTTGGTTGTCCTTCAGTTTGCGTTTGAAAGCTGGTATCCTACAATTCCATTGGAGTGGGCAGGGTTACGTAAGCATGTATGCAAATTTTATGCTAATCAGTGTACAGATTTGTACCTATTTTTCATGGGCCTTGTCCAGATTTTTGATGTTTCCAGGTTGAGAGGTATGTCAACAATCCCTGTTCCTGAGAAAATCCCTGAGACTCCTCAAGCAGAACATTCTCCATTGACTGTCCCTGTTGCTAAACCCATTCCTAATTATTATGTTACAAGATCAGGTTGCATCTCGAAACCTAGCTCCAGATACATGGCAACCTGGACATGACTGTTGTTTTCTTTATTAGTTTCTGTATAATTGCATGCCTATTGAAATGTCATTCTTTATATGAGACAGCTCAGTAAAGAGGGAGGATGTAGATTAGAGTGTGTGATATACCTTTAAGAAGCTTTCCAGTGAGTCAGCACATGCATGTGGGTACTGAGCACGTGCAGGCAAGAGTGCCATTTGGAGTGAGCAGTCAGAGTGTGAGCATGCAAGTATGTAGTCAGTCAGTCAGTCAGCTCATTTAATGTTCCTGCCATTCATCCTGATGTATTTGTATGCAATAAACTACTTAAACGAACACCCACGCCTCAACGTCTTCTTAATGTATATAAGAAGAGCGACATCAACCAAGCCCCAAAACAGATGCACCAGGAGACTTCATTCCTAACCAATTTAATTCATACTTTGTAAATTCTGTTGCTTCTTTTAAACCCAAAATATTCTGCAACTAGTATAATACCTCCAGACCCCACAGCTCATTCACAAGTTCTCAAACTTCAACTCATCCCAACCGTCACTATCAGAAAAATACTTAAAACTTTGAAACCCACCATCGAGGCCCTAGACAACCTACCAGCTGAATACATAAAAAATGCAGAAGCACTGGCATATCCTTTGTCTTAACAAACAAGTCTATCAAGAAAAAGTTATGCAACCACTCTGTGGAAAAGATCCTACATACTTTCCCTGCATAAGGGTGGAAAAAGTCTATACAAGATCCTACTTACAGTACTGAAAAAACCCTACTTTCCCCTGCACTGCATGGTTTCTGTCCACATCACAACAGCACCACAGCAATACTAAGCTTTGTTACAGCAGTGAATCAAAGCAGAAACAGCAGTAACCTTGTCTTTTCCATACTCTTTGATCTGTCCAAAGCCTTCGACATGGTGTCACACCAGAAGTTATTATGCAAGATGTCTTCTTTAGGCTTTAATAAACTCCCACTATCTTGTTTTAACAGTTACCTCTCAAAGAGACAACAAGCAGTAAAGTGGCAAAAAATATCCTCCTTTCTCCCAATAACAGCAGGAGTCTCTAAAGTCTCTGTATTAGGTCCACTACTTTTTAATATATTCATTAATGACTTACATTCAGCAACCATCATCCAATATAAATACGATTTCCACAATCATCTGCTTTGCCAAAATCATAGTTAAACTACAATAGTACACCAAGAAGCTCTCTCACAGATACAAACTTGGCTAACTGACTCACAGCTCCTTCTAAATACTAAAAAATCCAAACTCATTTGTTCCTAAGCAATTATCTGACCTCAAAAAAATTCCTCCTCAGTTCTATCAAACAATATCAAGATACAAATTGCAACTCATGCCAAATTACTAGGGGTCATCCTTAATGAAAACTTAAAATTTGACCACTGCATAAAACAGGTTGTAAAGAAAACCCATTAAAAACTGGAAGTCCTCTACATAGCTAAAATTTAGCTAATGGAGAAAGCTAGGATATATATTGCCACATTCCTTCTCATCCTACTCTTCTATATGCAGTCCCCTATACTCATCAATTTACAATCCAATCAACTCTCCTCATCTGACCAGTGCTATAATAAAACTGCAAAGGGGCACATCACTGCCTTACACTAAAGTGACTTCAGTGGCTGGAATTAAGGCACTATTTAATCTGCTCACAACTTGTTGCAACACATAAGCTTATATATGACCCAGAGAAATGCCCAAGTCTAAGCAATATTCTCCAACTCTACAGTATTTTGACAAGTTGTTGCTAACTGTAACTAACGCAATACTGCTCGGGACACCTTATACTCCTCCTCTCTCAATAAAACCTGGAATTCCATACTTCTTTCTCTTAGAATATTAGAAAACAATTAGTTTTTCAACCCATATTTAAAGAATCAGCTAAAACACTTGCCTATGACCTTGCATCTCTCCTGGGATGCCGCCTCCCTCTCAGCCTCATTACCTGGGTCACTCTGCTCTCTGTATAGCCTCTCTACCCACTAAATGGCTCTCGTACTCCTCCTGGTATAATCACAATCTTGTATTCTGCTCTTTGTACTTCAAACAATCTCCTTCACTTATTGTCAGCCTCACAATTTACAAAAATACTTCTGCCATAAAGCTTTGTAGCAAACTGCATTATATGTCAATCATAAATAATCAGTTCTACTGTGTACTATTTCCATATCAGGTGTAAAAAAAATATTAAACTGTGACTGACGTACATTGACCTAAAATGTATTTATGCTTATTGTCTAAAATATATAAACTACTGTTTTACTGTTTACTCATTTTATCCCCTGGACCTTCACAGAAAACGGGCAACTTGTCTAGCCAATCGGACGATCCCAGGAAACAAATGCAATAAATAAATTATGCTAAAATTAAACTGGAAAAGGCAGTTCAAGCTCTAGGCATTGCAGTATAAAATTACAGGGTGTGAAGATAAAAAGGAAGGGATGTGGAAGTTTAATTACTTTAAAGGGAAGCATTCACAATATTATCCTGAATTTTTATTAGGAAATGACATGCATTTGGGAAGGGTTTCTGATTTCAAATTTACATACAGGGCAAAAAACTGACTGGGCTTAAATATGGCTAGAATGAGTCAGGCGCATGATGGAGTGAGGGAATTCTAAGCAAATCATTAAATAAACATTCCAGTCCCACTTTTCAGTATATTTATAATTCTGGTTTTAAAAACTACATAAAATCCCTGAAAGTTTTGATTGTTACATTCCGCGTTCCAGAATACTTACAGCACACATTCTATTACACTTGCTTAATGACAGGAGGCGGCAGTAAGCCTGCCTAGACTGTCCTCTAAGTAAATTCAACATTTACCTTGCTTGCATTTCAGCATCACCATTTTCCTTCTTACTCCTATCCCATGCCGTTCTGGATGCCTCTTTTGGCTTCTTCTCCATCAGCTACTCTGGCAGTCCATTCCACAAGTCCACAACATTCTCCATGAAAAAGTACTTTCGCAGATCCAGGAAACACCTGGTTCCTCCAATATGTTACATCTGCCTTATCCCACCACTTGGGTTTGGTATAATGGTTACAGTCTTCACCTCCTAGACACAAGATTAAGGGTTTGATTCTGACCACGGGTTATTAGCTAGGCCTAAAATAGCCCTTCAGGGCAGTCGGCCTACTATGAGCAAAGAATCACTTATTTAACCTCATAAGACCTGCTGAAGCATGCAGAAAGAAATAAAAACTCATTATAAAGGATACACATCAGTAAATAACCACGACACTGCTGAGCTTAACAATGGACAGTGTAATTTATTAACAAGTGTAAAGTGTGTGTAGGTGAATAAGTGTCCGTTGGTAATTCTAATGTGTGCTCAAGAAACAGTAATTCTAAATTATGTAATTTAATGCTTTCATTAAAAATATGTTGTTTTTAAACTGTGGTATTATGATAGTAGGAGTGTGTTCTATTTTGGCAACTCCACAACAGAATGTTAAAGTATTCTGTTTCAATGCCTGCATGCATACTCTTACCTGCAAAATATGCTGTAGATTTTTTAAGCTGCCTTTTGTTTTGGCGGTAAAGATTAAACAGATAATGATATGTATATACTTCTTGCTGGATGAATTCATGAAAGTATGCCTTAGATAAACTCTGCTCATGCATGGCAGTTTGCCTTTCAATGTACAACAGAATGCTGTCCTGTACTGTAACAGAAATCGATAGCAGCCAGATTAAGTATATTGCATCACCCAGTATAAGTAATAAGAGACATGAGTCCTACTGTTACTTTTTACTATCCATTCTAGCCATCACTGTAAGCTATCAAGCTTGTAACTAGCACTTCTCATGCCCTGAAGGAATAGCTGGCTAGTTATTAACCAGCACCTACTCAATGTTTTTTCTTACTGCCTCATTTTTTAGCAAACCAATACAGCAAAGCACCTCACATCTTCATTATCACTGGAATTATTTTTAATTATAAATGGAATTTATTTTTCTTCTCTTTCTAGAAATGGAAGAAGGTCTGGGCAGTATTGTACAGAGAAACCAACTGCTCAATTGCTCGGCTAGAATATTTTGAAGGAGCCAGTGGTCCTGAAAAAATTGAGAAGAACAAGAAAGGAGAAAACAAGAAAGTTATCCGCCTCTGTGACTGCATCCGGGTAGTAGAAATCAGTGACAATAGTCCCAAGGAAACAACAGCCTTCTTACTAGAGACTACAAATAAGCTGTTAGTCTTTGCTGCTGATAATGCTGTCCAAAATGAATGGATTCAAACTCTCTGTGAGGTGACATTCCAAGTAAGTGATCCACTAGTAAAAAAGCAAAGAGTTAATATGAAATTAAGATGGCTGCCATTAAGCCATGTAAGCACGGATGTTTGTTAAGTATGCATGTGATACAAGAAGTGGAACTTCTAAAGGCAAAGGTAATTTGTATGTAGAAGGCAATGTTTAGTGATATGGAGACTTTTGGTAAGCAAGTTGATCACACAGCTGTAATTGGAATACTGTGCCTACAAGTATGTCATGTGGGCATACTCATAAAGGTGATATTTAATTAAACAAATCCTGTGTGTATTGTAAATATGATGTGGATAAGGAGCAAATGTGAACACTAACCTAGCATGGCTTTGGACATGGGTACAAGGCATGAAGATTGATGTGGCTACTACTACTACTAGCCATAACCAGGAACTAAAGCAAATCACAAAGAGAAGAACAACAAAGTATGCAATTAACTGTTTGGGTACTTCTCCTTTATATGGCAAGGTTTAATTCATAAATTTATATGGCAAGTTCAGTTAATACATTTACATGACAAGGTTTAATTAATAAAGAGTTCAGTTGTCTAGTGGAATTTAGTCAACAAAAAGGTAAAAAACAGATTACATGTACAATAATAAAGTAGAGAAGAGTTGCTCATGGACGGAATTAGTGCTGTGTAGGTCACAAAAGTAGAGAATGTCAAAGTGGAAAGAGAAAGAGAGTGAGTGGATGAGTTAAAGGGGAGTGATGGAAACGAGAGTCTAATGACAAAGTCACACCTTCCTGTGACACATCAGGCAAGGCACTGCACTCCGTCCCAGCAACAGTTCACATTAGTTCATATAAAGCAGATCAAATGATGGCAATGTGAGGAGTGAATGCTTTGCACTGGAGAAAAGAGATCATTGTGATGTCAATTTATATCATGTTTGTGCGGTGAGATTAGCATACCTGTAATATATTAGAAAACACCCGTCCTGCAGTATGACTACCTTAGGGACCTGCCACCCATTTCTCATGGCTCTGGGGGAACCACAGGAAAATCATCACAACCACAGCTATGTGCCCCCTGGGCAGTACTTTCAAACTGAAGACACCACAAATGCATTACTGGCAGTCATTTATTGAGCCACTTCGTAAATCATCAGTAATACTGCACTTGTACACCACTACCACCTACCAATTGATTTCACAAATCATCAGTGGTACTACACTCATGCACCACTGCCACCTGCCAATCGATTTCATAAATCATCAGTGGTACTACACTCGTGCACCACTGCCACCTGACAATTGATTTCATAAATCATCACCAGTACTACACTTGTGCACCACTCCACCAATCAGTCGATTTCATAAACCATCAGTGGTACTGCACTCGTGCACCACTGCCATCTGTCAACTGATTTCATAAATCATCAGTGGTACTACATTCGTGCACCACTGCCACCTCCCAAGTATTTTCATAAATCATCAATGTTACTGCACTTGTGCACCACTGTCACCTGCCAATCGATTTCATAAATCATCAGTGGTACTACACTCGTGCACCACTGCCACACTGCCAGCTGCCAATCGATTTCATAAACCATCAGTGGTACTACACTCGTGCACCACTGCTATCTGTCAACTGATTTCATAAGTCATCAGTGTCACTACACTCATGCACCATTGCCACCTGCCAGTTGATTTCATAAATCATCTGTGGTACTGCAATTGTGCACCACTGCCACCTGCCAATCAATTTCATAAATCATCAGTGATACTACACTTGTGCACCACTGCCATCTGTCAACTTGATTTCATAAATCACCCAATAAATCCACAAACGCCAAAACCAAAAAAAGCCAGTCGAAGAAGGAAATAAACACTGCAGCTGTAGTGGTAACGTGGAGAAACGTTGTATGGTAAAAACCACAAGTACACACAAATAGCGTAATAAACTTTACTTCATACACGCTTTCGTAAAAACTTCTTCAGAATGCATTACAAATCCACAAACATTACTTAAATACCCAGTTCATTAATTAACACTCAATTATCCAATAAACATAAAAGTAGTTTTTCTTAAAAGGACAGCCTAAATAAAAAATTCAGTTACTGTATTCTTATCTATGGATAATTTTTTATTTTTTACCATACAACGTTTCTCCACGTTACCACACAGCTGCAGTGTTTATTTCCTTCTTTGACTGGCTTTTTTTGATTTCATAAATCATCAGTGGTACTGCACTCATGCACCACTGCCACCTGCCAATCGATTTCATAAATCATCAATGGTACTACACTCGTGCACCACTGCCACCTGCCAATTGATTTCATAAATCATCAGTGGTACTCCACTTGTACACCACTCCCACCTGTCAGTTGATCCACACTACACCCAAGGCAGCTCTGCCCCAGTTATGGCTCAGGCAACTTGTGTGTTTCCAGAACAGCTGAGGTCAGTGGGGGGAGGTGATGAGGATCCAAAGAATTATTTTGTGTTAAGTAGAGGAATCACTTATACAAAAATATGTAGAAGTAAGGCTTCAGAAATTATAGGTTCAAAGATTAATACTAGGCTATTATTGATTCAAAGGGCCATTAGTAGCCCAGCCACAATATTCCAAATCATAGGCACCCATTGACATAACTAGTCTATATCTAGTGTTGACCCCTTTCAATGAGGGCTTGACCCACAAGACCCAGGGTGTATCTGCAATTTTCTATTATGACTTAAAAGGATCATCTCTGGTGTATATCAAAAGGAAGTCTATTCAATAAAAGATAAATTGTTTTGGATATATACTGATTGCATCATCAGGTCCTATTTATGTTTCAGTGAATATTAGGATCTCTCCATGGGGTTTGAATGGAGAGATGTTGTTGGAAATGAATTCATCCTCAGGTCTTGGTAAATGAATTCATCCTCAGGTCTTGGTGAGTACCTTCATGAGGTGGACCCTGCTTTTCACAAAATCTCACCAAGACAACGCTGATACATATATTGTATTTTACACAGCATATATCATGGACAGAAGTAGGTTAAAAAACAGAAAAGATAGCTGGGTGCACAAGACCCAGGATTAAAAAGTGCCTAATCCTAGTAGGTGTACTGGTGCCAGGACTTGAAGATATGACAGTGTAGAATCCTCAAGACATGAAAATATCCCTACAATGGGGCTAGGCCAGGCTCAGGGGGAGGATGGCCACCATGTTGTAGAAGGATGTAGTAGTCCATTAAAATCACAAAAAAATGATAATGGATGATTGAGGATAAGAAAGAAATTATGTATTGTTACTACTATGTAAGATGCCCAGAATTTCCATACAGAAGTCACACAAAAATATTAAGAGAGAAATTAGAAGAAAGAAAAATACTTGTACAAGAAAAAAATGTCAAAAGCTTCAAATCAAAATTGTGTTCATTAATACAACACTTTCATGAAAAACATTACATAGACCAAGAAACCTTGGGCAGTTTAGAAAAAAGAAGTGACTGAGGAAGTGTGAAAATATGAATAAGAAAATTTAGAGATTTTTGAAAGGTATAAAAAAGAAATATGAACATGGGAAAGAAAGAGAGATTTGATATGGTGCAATATTATGCAAAGGAGAAAGCCAAATTAATCAATAAAAAAGCAGCCCCAAAGATATTCAAAGAGAAATACAGGCAAAGGCATTCAGATATGGAAAATTCCATAATAAAAAATATAATTGCAAAGAGGGAACACAGAACAGAAGATTAGTAAAGTAGAAGTTAAAAAAGAGAAGTGCTCTTGCTAAGCACTCAGCTAGGTTTAGTTATACACATGTATTTAGTTTTAGAGTTATAGAGTGTTTACAATTAAGACCAAGATTAGGGGATTTAAAAAATTTGACAAAGCAACGTGAACTGAAGTGAATACTTGAACTGCAAGCTGATAAATTCCCAGGCCTTAATGATAGGGCTTCTATTAAGCCTTATCTAAAAGGTAGACCTTTGAAATAGAATGCATATATTTATGTGCACTATTATATTAATATGTATGTGCACTATTATATTAATATATATATATATATATATATATATATATATATATATATATGGATCTACTACTATTCACTGAAAGCACATTTCACAGAAACACATTTGACTGTGCACAATTCACTGAAAGCTCAATTCACTGAAAACGCAATTCACTGAAACACATTTCACTTAAAGTTATATATGGCCTTTTCCCCACTGTAGTGCGACCCTGGAGTTAGTATATAGTAAGGGGGATGTGGGGGGCTCATCTTAACACATTTTAAGTAGATATTATTTTCAGAGAACAGTAATATATTGCAACTGCAAGTATCCATGTATATAGTTCAAAATATTTAAAATATGTGGGGGGGCTACGCCAGCCACACACCCCCTTACTACATATATACTAACTCCAGGGTCACACTACAGTGGGGAAAAGGCCATATATAACTTTAAGTGAAATGTGTTTCGGTGAATTGTGTTTTCAGTGAATTGAGCTTTCAGTGAAAAGTGCACACTAATTTGACTTTCAGTGAAATGTACTTTCAGTGAATAGTAGTAGACCCCACCCCAAAAAAAAAAAAAAAAAAAATATATATATATATATATATATATATATATATATATATATATATATAAACCAACGAATAAATGTGTGTGAAGCACTCAAAACGAACCCAAAACCAGTAAAAATAGTGCCTCCAGCCAAAAACACCTCGCCAAGTTATTCGAAAGACTTTTTTATTGTTCACACAAAAACACCATAAATGCCACTTCTCCTATTACGTTTTCGTCCTGTCAGGACTTCATCAGACAATATTCTGTTTCCAACAACCTGTTTAAGTACTTTCACATACCAATTTAATTAAAATAAACCAATAAAAACACTTCCTACAATTTCAAAATCATCAAATCATGTTATATATATTCATTAAATTTAATTAAATTGGTATGTGAAAGTACTTAAACAGGTTGTTGGAAACAGAATATTGTCTGATGAAGTCCTGACAGGACGAAAATGTAATAGGAGAAGTGGCGTTTATGGTGTTTTTGTGTGAACAATATATATATATATATATATATATATATATATATATATATATATATATTTGTATATATAGTTCTTAGAATATCATTTTACTCATATATTCATGCTTGGTTTTGATATGTATGTATACATTTTTAAGTAGTACGGTGTTGACTTTAAGAACTTGACTGGATAATTTGTTAATTGATGAATTTATGTGTATAAATAGATAGGCAGTGAAGTGAGATGTTCATAGTCTGAAGAAGCATCGTTGATGTGAAAGCGCTAACCTGTACCTGCAATAAATGTATCTACGTTTAGCCACCTCGTTTGCTGCATTTTTATTATTTTTTTTATATGTACCCACTTAATTTCATGAATAAATAATTATATACTTTGCAATTACATCACTTCTTGGTATTATTCACAGTATATCCCAACTTCCAATTTTCATTTGAAATATGACCTATCTTTAAATCATGTGATTTATGGAAGGGGCTAGAAGGCCACTGAGTTATGTGCTTTGTCCAAGTGGGCTACAATCAGAAAAGTTTAAGAAACACTGGAATAGAGAAACCTATAAAACAATTAAGAAGTGTCAGTGTTAGAAGAGTATAGAACAGGGAGCAGATCAATAAAAATACTCAGAAAGATAGAAGTGATAAAAACAATGTGCAGTATCAGAACAGATCAGGATTTATTGTGCACTATCGCAAATAATATGCAAAACATATCAGCACACGCAGAAAAAATTAGCAGATATGCAGATAAATATAAAGGAAAAGTGCAAAATAAGCAATTTATTGATGACCCCAAAAGGATTTATAGAGAATTAGGAAACAAGGCAAAAGGAATTGAAACACTACCAGAAAAGAAGAAATAGATACATAACAAAGATGCTGAATGGATGGATAGAAGAAGTAAAACAAAGAATAAGAAGTTCAAACGTACAAGATATGAAATGGGATGAAGTAACAAGCAGAAAAAATGAAACAAACTTAAGAAAGGCTCCTAAATAGAAAACCTCAGGACCAGATGCAGTACCTAACTTCGGGCTAAAAGCATTAACATCTTAACATGAGTAAGAACTATTCATATGCGTACCCCGAACACACACCATCCTGGTGAACAACAGGAAAAACAATACTACCATTTAAGAGCAAACCTGCAAGCTAGTCTAAAAACTATAGAATAATAACTTGCCTTCCGACAACATATAAACTGTACACTGAAGTTGATTCAGACAAAGTTTATAGTTTATAAGTTTTAGAAGAAAACTCATTTGTGGCAATAGAACAAAAGGGTAACAAAAGAAAGTCATAAGGAATAAAGAATCATTTGTTGTTAAATAAAATTATAATGGAGAACTATAACAAGGGGAAGAATCTAAGTATGGAACGGATATACTACAACAAAGCATTTGACAGTATCATTCATGGATAAAAAAGTGCTTAAAAATTTATAAAATGCACCCTACACTGATCGATTACATTACAGCAATCACAAAACAGTGGCAAACCACTCTGCAGTTAAGCCATGATAAAGGCCAAATTATTATTCCAGGGATAAAACTTCAAAGGGAGATATTCCAGGGTGACTCTCTGTCATCGCTGCTCTTTTGTCTTGCTCTTAACCTACTAAGCTGTCTACTTAATAGATTAGCTCATGGCTACAATTTGGCTACCAGAAAACAAGTAAGTGTAAAAACTTATCTTCTTTTCTGGATGATTTAAAATTGTACAATTAATCAGATGACAACTACAAGTGGTTGATATAAGAATGTCATTTGGACTTGATAAATGTGCAAAAGCAACCCTTAAAGCAGGAAAGCTGCAGCACTAAGAAAACATCAACCTGGGACAGGAATGTGATATAAAAGAACTTGAGCAAGAGGGAGTGTATAATATCTAGGAACTGATGAAGGATCAACAATAAAACATGAACACATGCAAATAAAACTTAATAAGGAATATTTTCAAAGACTAAAATTAATACTGAAAACCGAGCTGACATCTAGGAACAAATTCCAAAATATAAACCAATTTGCTCTTCCTGTCCTAACTTAACAGTTTTGGAGTGATTCACTGGCCCCAAAAGGAGTTGGATCAGTTGGACAAGAAAACAAAGATTCTTCATGCTCATCAAATAATTTATAAAAATCAGCGCATACCAAGACTATATACTCCCTGTTCTGAAGGTGGTATGGGCTTCCCCAAAACTGATTACATGTATAGACCTGCAATTGTAGGACTGCAAGCATATCAGCTAACCTCACCCAAATGTAGTGAACATTTTGAAACATGAGCAGAATAAGTCTAAGACGAATTCCCTGCTTA
Source organism: Protopterus annectens (assembly GCF_019279795.1). Lineage (NCBI taxonomy): Eukaryota > Metazoa > Chordata > Ceratodontiformes > Protopteridae > Protopterus > Protopterus annectens. The sequence goes on along the minus strand of NC_056743.1, from coordinate 416,686,002 downwards.
GCTTAGCAAAGCCATATCAGTGTCAAGGAGGAATGGAAATCAAACCAGAAGTAGATAAAAATCAAGTAGTACCTGAATATGCCAAAAAAAAACAAAAGAAAGAATATAAGGTGAAGGATCAGATTAGAAGGCAAGAAATGTGGAAAAATTTATAAATATAATTGCAAGTATAGAAAACTCTTGGAACAACCTCATGTTGATCAGGATCGAACACAAGAATGGTTAAGGAGAGCTGAATTTAAACCAAAAGACAAAAGGTTAATATTGGTGGCCCAAGATGGTGGACTACGTACATGTCCATTGAACATGTGGGAGAAACAGACAGATGTAGGTTTTGTAAAACAGCATTGGAAACAGTTGCACACCTTGTTGTTGGGTGTGATGCACACTAATGGCAGAGGGCCTGTATACTGAAAGGGATAATAATGTGGCAAGACTGCTGCACTAGGGATTGTGAAAACATTATAATACTGAAGTAGCTGTGTAGCCATGGAAACATGAACCACAAAGCATTATAGAAAATGATGAAGTTTATATCACATGGGATCACCCATTACCAACATTTCAATAAATAGATGTTGGAAAACCAGATATACTAGTCCATGAAAAGAAGACAAAAGTAGCATTGATCATTGAAATTACTATACCCAGTGACTACAGTGTCTTACGTATAGAGAGACACAAAGTCATAAAAGGCAGGCAAAAGCGACAGCAATGTGGAAGAAGGATACCCAGACAGTTTCAATAATAGTAGGAGCAACAGGTCTAATAAAAAGAATTTACAATCATACCTAGATATGTTACTGATACATATAACTCCATATGAATTGTGCAAGGAGTCAGTACTGGGCACATTGTGGGTGCTATGAACAGCACTATTGGCTAACATCAAAGATTGAAACAATACTAATTTCATGAACTTTAATCATACTTTGACTTAGGAATGGGGTCCATTCCTGTCATGGTATTAGAAGCCCAAAAGACCTGGAGAAATTAAAAAGGCATTTATCGCGTTGCTAGTTTTGCAGATATGCAGGAGGTCACATAGAAATGGATCATTTTAGGCTCTATAGACTAGAGAGAGGTTACTTCTCAAGAGTCTGTAGGAAATGAAAAGAGTGAGTGCTTAAAGGTGCTCTAAGTTCAAAGAAGACACATCCTTGTTGATCTTAGTGAGGAAATGCTGCAGTCTCTCAAACTAAGTCATAAGCTTAGATAAGTACATACCAAAGGAGCATTTATACTCTAATAATACGGGCCTGATGAAGGAGGAGTAGAGAGAGGTGATAACTTCCTTAAATCTGGAAGAAATACCCGTGGTGATTAGTCTGGCTAGATAAAAGGATTTCCTAACAGTGGTTACAGGTGATCAGAGATTAGTTCATTGTCAATGAAAGTACTCAGATCCCTGATGACTGAGACAGCTTTCAAAGGGATGTCAACTATGTGGTAGGTGCGTAAGTGCCCGGTTTTCCCAAAGAAGTATTTCTTGGCATTTAGTTTTACGCTGTGGCCCAGGCACCACTTATTGGCAAGTGTTAGCCTCTTCTGATGAATCTGGAAGTCATATGGGGAGTTAATGACCACTCCCAGTTTGCAGTCATTTGTAAACTTGGTCACTCAGAGGCCCTTGACATCAGAGACATAAATACCAAAGAAAAGTGGTCCTAGAACGCATCCTGGGAGACACAGCTAGCAGCTACTTTTTTCAAAGAGGGCATGCCCCCATACTAACAGACTGGAATCTGTCAATTATTTTATTTTTATTTTATTTTATTTTATTTTACATTTGTTGACCGGGCTAGTCTAGCTGGATATATTTCCATTTTCAGTAGAGGCCCGGGGAGAAAAGCTCCACACAGTTTAAACAATGTTAACATAAACAACAAAATAGAAGAAAAAAAAAAAAAAAAAAACATATTTATACATTTTATACATTTACTAACAGGGAGTCTGTCACTTATGAGTACATAATGAAGGTAATGTATAATTTTAATAGGCTTAGAATAGTTAATAAGAAGGTACATTTATGTGTTGCTAAAGAGTATTAGTTGAAGGAAAGAAGTTAGTAAAAGTGTTGATATAGATAATAGAGGAAGATAATGAAAATATATGGAGGGGTTGTTAGGTAAAGTGTGTAGTAGTGATATGAGTCACTTTAAAAAAATGTAGTACTAGTATGGAGTGTGAGGAGAGGAAGCATGGTAGTGTCTAGAAAAAAAAAAAAATTAGAGGTAACTTACGGATTTACATTTAGTTAGCCTATCGATAATGCCAGTGTGAAATGGTAAAAAAAGGCCTCGGTCAGGGTAGGCAGTATTAGCCAAACTACATGAGACTGATATATCAATCACTTGCTCAAAGAAGCCCACCAGAGCCAGGAGGCAGAATCTGCCTTTAGCAAAATCAAACTGGCTTGAGTCCAAGGATTGTAGTCCTTGTTAATAAGTTCCATAATTATGTCTTTTATTGCTCTTTGGATAAGGTTGTTAAGGCTTCTAGGTCTATCATTTCCTTGCTCAGTGGGGATCTTCCGCGAGCATGAATCAAGTGGACAGGCTGTGGCTGAAAAGGCTTAGTATCATACGGAGTTTACTAGGCTATGGACCCAGAGTTCATTTCAAGCCTAGCCATTTCATCCCAATGTAATACCATACAAACTCTAATCAATACCTAGGATTGTATTTAGTAATGGCTGCCCATGTCTAAGAGGGTTGTAGGTGCTATTCCTGGTAAAAATTTAGGGTGCCCCATCCATTATCCAGGTTCCTTTCTTCCTAGTGAGTCTACCACACAGGATTTGGTGCTGGCAAGAAGGCAGGCTGGCACATTATAATTGTTTTACTGGATCCACTGTTTTTCACCTTGACGAGAGCATTCAGGACTTGCAAGGAGGTGATCAGAGGGGGGTGGTCTGGGTGTACTTTTAAGCTGGAAAAAGTTAATGGGAAAGAGTACAATACAGTTACAGATGAATTTGTCTGCTAAAATGTTGGCAGTGTCCTCAATTGCAAGGATGTGTTGTTTGTTCACTCTGAGCATTGCTGGGCATTACCTCTAAAGCTTTTGACATAGCTGAGGAAGGCTTTGTAGTTGTCCTTAGCAGAGATAGCAATTCCCAAGTCATACTTACTTTTGGAGGATTTGATTTTGTTTTGTCAGTTTTCTGCTGATTTTTTGAGTTTATGTCGATATGAGAAGGTATTAAGTTTGCTTTTATAGCTATGAGTTTCTTCCTCTTATTGTATAGTTTGTTAATAATAGAGTTCCAACAGTCACAATTTATTCCAAAATTTAGAATCATATTTATGCCTTATGGAGACAGATACCCAGATGCATGCCTTGAGATGGGCATAGAAATTATCCACTAATGTGGCATCGTGGGAGATGTGGTCAACAAGGTGAGGAGGGCACTTAAACTTTTTCAGGTCATCATTTAGCCGCATTAGGTTTGCCTTAAGAGCATCACTAATGTGGTAGTTCATGATGAGTATTATCAAATGCTTGGCAGAGTTGATCAGAGAAATGACAATTGTAGGTGTTAAGCATAGGGTGGCTATATTGGTGAGGACTAGGTCAAACAGTTTTAAACACCTTGTTGGGACTTAAACTAGTTGCTCTAGGGAGCTGGCATTAATGATTCCAGGAATCTCTTTGCATGTATTTATTTGAGGTGGTGCAGATTTCCCAGTTAATGGAGGAATAGTTGAATTCTCCCAAGATAATAGTGTTAGGCTTGAGAGTGAGGGATGTCAGTTTGTTTACATTTACCTCATGGGCTGCAGGTTACTTTGGGGTATAAGAAGTTGTCTATGACCTAGTATGGAGTTCTATTTACTGTGAAATGGATACGGTGGAGTTAAAGGTCATTATCCTGGATTATGAGTCTGGAAGCGAGATGGTTTCTTAGGAGTAGAGACACACACCACTAGAAACATTGTTATATTATGTGTTGGTGTCTGAAAGAGCGGTAGGCACAAACCGTGCACTGTGGAGGTGCTCTAACTATTCTGAAGTCATGTTTAAGCAACTACACAGCGATCTATAGTTTTAAGAGTTAGGAATACCTGTAAAGAATGCAACTTCTTGTTTAGGCTTCTGGATTTGAGAATTGCTATCTTTATTTAGTTTTGGTTTCTGACTGGCTAGGTAGATAATTTGAGGAGACTGGCCTTGCCTAAAAAGACACTGTAGAGGAAAAAGTCCTGGTCAATAATCAGAAGTCATGAGGAGACAAGTGCAGGCCATTCCAAACAAAAATAGCCAAGGTTGTCAATCATCTCCTCCTAGACTGATACATATCTAGATGCTAGCAAACAAAAGCTACATACATATTTATTGTGAAGCTAGATCTGCTTGGACAATTTAGCCTTCATTAACTTTTAGGACTTCGGGTGAAATGTATGCTTAGCTCAGTGGATATAACTTTCTGGCTATATTTTCACTTCCCATTCCAAGATACCTTATGTCTGTCGCCTCCATTCTCCAGTTTCTGATCAAGAGAATATGGAAATAATGAATGTATTTGGACAACAGACATTTCCCTGCCCAAAAAAGGGGGGTGTAGGGGGTTGAAGATTTGTTAACTACAACTGAATTCTACAAGTAAATATGGTGTTAGGGTAAATGCATAACTTTGAAATCTGTCTAAGGAAAATACCATCTTTGTTAACATTTATAAGAGTTTCTACCTAATTCTCTTAGATGTCTGGCCTACTGAAAGATACCCTTTCCTGCTGTGTCCACAGATGAAAACTTATACCTGGAGACAATTGTCCCACATATACTGTCTAACAAAGGAGTTTAATGAAGCTCAGGTCATAGCCACACTGATGTCATCAAAGGGCATCTTACAAAAAAGCCACTAAAGTAGAAACAGCACTAGTGAAATGAGCTATAGGCAACTCTGGCAATTCCTTTCTGTACTTCTTGTGAAAAACAGAATCAGATGAACAACCAAAAAGACAGATACAGCTTAGTCAGTGGCGGATTCAGGCATCTGCAAAAGGAGGGGGAGGGGGGGCGCAGTCTGGTTAAATGACTACTGAGGTTGGAGTGAGAAACTGGGTCACTGGGTTTGGGGTATGTGGAAAGATCATCTTAAGATGTTCTCACATCATGTGTGAAAAGATAGCAATATACATTCAGCTGCATGTGATTTTGCTGTGGATGTGGTAGTAGAAACAGGTAATTCCTGTGCAGCACACAGCACATTTACAGACAGTACCATTTTTTTCAATGCATGCCTGAAAGAGATGCTTGGTTGCCCATGCCAAGTCACAATCCCTGCACTGCTAGTACCTAGGAAACAGTTCCACTGAAGGGGATATTTGCCACAGCAAGTACCATAGTAAATTTAACTAATTTCTTTTGCAAGTAAATAATGATATATGTGGAAAAGTAATGTTCAGTTAATAAATGTAAAACAGCAATTAAGAAAGTAGATGTTATGAAAAAAATCCCAAAAAGCAAATACTCACTTTAGTAATTGTACTAATGTTATAGATGATATTACTAAAACAGATACTTCCATATAAATATATTCTGACTACTTTCTGAGCTTTTATTAACAATGCTGTTTTAGTTTCATCTTGGATTTGTGTTAAGAGAAAAAGTTTTAAAAACATACTGTCTTTTTCCTGTTCTTGCAAAATGAACATGTTATTTGTTGGGATATGCCTATCAAAGATGGACCTCATCTGTGAACAAAATGCAGCATTGCTTATGAACCTGAATAATATCTGTTTTCTGCATTTCAGAATAAAGAGATTTGGTTATAGCTCAGTGAAGCCTGGGATAAGGACGCACGGCCGAGTAAGAGTTAATTTACTGGGGCAGGCTGTGTGTCCTGGAAAATTTGAGCTACCGTTGTTGAATTGAACATTTTGTACTTCTTGAACATTCTGTACTAGCTGTGGGTTTGAGGTAATTTGTGATAAACATGTTTATCCTATATGTTTTTCATAGCCAACTGTCAACGGTCAGAAATGTAACAAAAAGTTGTTTTGCTTGCAGTATAAAAGTTGATGTCAGTAAACAAGTTGATCAGATCAGAGGAGATCAGATTAGTCCAGACCGAACATCTTGGCCAACATGCTGTGTAATCTGGTTAACTGCTAATAAAGGAAAATTCATCGCCTGAGACAGATGTGACTCGTTTGAATTTTTTCTTCTGACAATTTGTCTCTGTGTTAAACCTAAAAACCTTCAGTGTTTTTATTTCCATCTTTTCAAGGTGTTCAGGTTTACATGCCAAATAACCACTAATCTAGCCACTACATGAATAATAGCATGTCCGATTTTGATTACGATTTCACAAGTAATATATGCTTTAAATACATAGGGTGCTTTGTTAAAATAAAATATTTCACATACCCTGCTGGCAATAGAGAAACCCCACATGCAACAATCCGTTTAAATCTGGGTCAGTCATCAGGAACTTGGATGCCTGCATTGATAACAGACTCTTCATTGACCCCCTTGCCTCTGTGGTGGTTAGAAAAGCCTTTAGCCTTAAACAACATATCCTTTGTATTATCCCACCACGGTCTAATGATGTTGTAGTACCACTTTATTCCTTCCTTATTAGGACGATCATTGAATATAATTCCCAATTCTGCATGTACCAACACTAAACACTTAAACATGCTTAAAACATAGCAAAGGTTCCTCACTAGACAGACTGAAATCTAAGTCCATATACTTTGATTTACAAAGACTCCCCAGGGGTGATGCTTGCTTATGAGCAACTCACTATTCTAGGACCTTCTTCACCTAACATATTTCAGCTTGATCAGATGTATGTACACACAGCATTCCTCTTCATGTCTACCCTCAAAAGCAAGCATCCTGTATATGTTTGATGTTTACCTGTTAGAAAACTAAAAAAAAAATGTACACATGTACACCAGTTTCTTGCACATGAACAGTATACAGCCACTAGACGAGCAACAGTCGACCTTTACAAATCTCGAATACATTAATATGTGGAAATAGTCACCACATTCACTCCAGCTCTCATATAGGCTACAGCAACTTAATGTGAACACCTTTGAAAATAATTGATTTTAGACTAGACAAAGCCGAGTGAAGATGCTGAAGATGAAGACCTCCTATTAGGTATGTGTGAACCCCCCCCCCCTTATACAGCTGGAGGTGCGTGGGTTGCAGGGCCTAAGAAGCTCTGATTGTCTAGATGCTGTGTGTTACCTGCAGTGTCTGTGATGTGGAAAATGAAAGAGAAGGGTGATAACCAGTAAACTGATTCCTGGCTGAAAACCTGCAGTGTCTGTGAAGGGTGATAACCAGTAAACTGATTCCTGGCTGAAAACCTGCAGTGTCTGTGAAGGGTGATAACCAGTAAACTGATTCCTGGCTGAAAACCTGCAGCTGGACCCAGTCTGACATGACTCAGTGGGGATACTTCTTGTCATGTGAATTTAATACAGTACTTTGTTGGATTCAGGGCTGAAATGGACTGTGCATACACAATGCAGGTGGTACTTACTTGCACTTCAGCAAGGCCTTTAGTTCATTTTCCACATCACAGACACTGCAGGTTTTCAGACAGGAATCAGTTTACTGGTTATCACCCTTCTCTTTCATTTTCCACATCACAGACATTATACTTCCATGCCTGAAATTCCACCTTGTCTATGCCTTAACTAGCTCAACCATTCTGTGTATTTTGCATTTTTTTGGGTTTGACTAGTTCTTGAAGGACATGTTGAATAATCACACGGGAATCCTGCTAACACTCCTACTAACTTACAGAACTCTGCTGAATCCGATAGTAACCTTTGATACATTCACATACTCTATACCTCAGCCCTGAGTCTCAAACCTTTTACCTCTACATTTTTTTCTTACTATACTTACTCAAACATCCTTTTTCCTTACCCATCTACATTTTTCTCTCCCAGTCTGGCATCAATCTACTCTAAAATCTCCTCAGTAATAAGATGGAAAAAAAAAACTAATTGATTAATGTCTATGCATGATTGTCAGCTAAAGTATGGCCATCTATCATCTTTCTCTTTCAGCAAGGGCATACAGAGTTTATATCACTGATAAGCCTCAAATGCATATTGTTCTCCCTCTGCTTCCAATGTCTTACACTAGACAAAAAACTGGTTAGGAAGCAGGCATTATTGGATAGAAGGACCAGGGTACTTTTTGAAGGAATGTGCAGTTGGACTGATGACCAGTGGTGTATTTTGACAGTTTGCACCAGGGTATTCTAAGTAGCATTTCTAGCAATAATATTCATAAGTTGAGCTTACATGCACGCACAGCAGACAGTAATACCAGTGAATGATGCAGTGAGTAGGCCAACAATATTGAAAGAGCCAAATAATGGTAGAAGTTAGGAAATGGCTGCTGGAGAGTCATGTGAAAACATGCAAGGTGATATACAACTTCAGGTGGTTTTCTGGGATGGACTACTGCTTAGAAGGATGAAGCTACACAGAGGAAGATAATAACACTACTGATCATTACCACTAAAATGAACCAACTCCAAAAATGTGTGATGAAAGAATTACATTTTTGAAATCTGTACCTAAAAAGAATTAACCAGATAACCTCATTATGAAGAGCTGGTAAAGTGACAGTGACTGAACAGGCAGAGAGTGTGCAATAATAACCCTCATAGCACTTGATAACCTGTGTGTGTGTGTGTGTGTGTGTGTGTGTGTGTGTGTGTGTGTGTGTGTGTCTGTCTTGTGGTAGAGCTGATATGGATATAATGAATATTGTACAAGGGATGTGCAAGCATAAAAAAATAAACAGACAAGAAGTAGAGCCCATGATTGGGTGCTGGAAAGTGAAAACCTTTGACATGAGGTAATGAAGAATTATTTTACTGAGAGGAAGGTAAGTAATACAGTGTACTGTTATAGGATGTAGTGGAGTGCAGGAGAGTTAAAAAGGTTCTAAATAAGTTACTACAGCTCCATAAAAGAAGCAGGTGTATGTGGAACATGGTGAATACATAAGGGACAAATATTTTTTCATTTAACTAAATGAGTAACTGCATCCTTTCAGCTGCAATTTTTTTCATTTATATTCCATTAATGGGTTAACCCACAATTTGCATTAGCAAAAATAATACATTGATTATATCAGTGTGAGCAATACAACTATTCTCTCAGTTTTTATGCAATGACAGAAAGTAAAAGATTTGGTTAAAATGCAATAGATATTAAGCAATATTTAAATCTACTCATAATGAATTACTTCATTGTTTTATATTAACAGTTCAGATGTGTATTGCCTAATGTGTTCCACACTGGACTTGTGTAAATGCTCTGCTTTGTTTATGCAACAACACACAACTGTGGGTGCTTTTACAAGGGTTATGATAGCTGAAAGTAAACAGAATTTGTGTAATGACTAACGCATTCTGGTCTCCCCAGTACATTATGCAATAAACTTCACAGTCTCGTTTGACACTAGAAAAAAATATTACTTTTTCATTCAAATCAGTTTTTAACTTCTACCCTCATCACTTGCAATAGCCACTTTATAAAATATATGTAACATTTACTTTATTCTACTGACATTTAGGGCTCCCATCTTTCCCACTTTATGCATGACAAGCCCTATTTGGGCAGAGCAGCATACTGTGAAAAACAAAAAAATTAAAAATGTCTTGAGATTTTAGGACTGCAAATATTTCCTATACTTCCATTAACAGTTGCATAAATCACTTTTTTTGCACCTGTAACACCATAATATTACACAAAACAACATATACATTGCAGCAGATAGCTTTTTTGGCAAAAAAGTGAGGGTATGGTTTGTCCTTCAAAAATCATATTTTCAAAACAAAATTCTCCCTATTTGATCATTTGAAAAAGCATCAACCATATTGGACATTTCCAGATCCTTGAGCCCTTTTTTTGCCTTGACCAAGCCTGCTGGCATTAGCATGGTGATTCATATAACCTGTTTCCCTGGATGCCATTTCTACTCTCAGCAGCCTGACATTGTGTCAAAGGATCTGAATGTCACATGTCATCCATGACACACACTTCAGTCTTATATCCCTTTAGTCTAGCATTGTAAATCCCACTGGGTGATGACCCTGTTGGGAATGTCAGAGAAATGAAACAAATCTCTATAAATTACAGCTTGAGTTAAGGGTATTGTAACAGACCTGGTGCAGCCCAAGCTGTGCAGAAGAAAGCATTATGAGATCACATACATCATGAAGGTTGTAGAAGGGAGTCTGCAGAAGTTAAAATAACCATTAGAATGGGAGGCTGTGTCACATTTTATCAAGAAATGCTGCATACGAACTTGAAGCAGATGCCACAATGGATGTAAGTGCTGAACAGTCAATGCTTACAATCAATTTGTTTTAATTTATAAGTATAGGTTTTACATTTTCATCCATATAGTTACCCCACCCCAAGCCAGTGCATAACTTATTGCTATCCCAGGGAAATGTGCTACACTGAATGTTGACAGCTGGCTCATACTGCAAGAAATACCCAAAACTGTTCCACAACTGTCAAAGTATAAATGCTTAGACAACAAAACATCCCTTTTATGAAACTGCTTTGCACTACAAGGGCCTTAGCTGCTGGATCACTGTACCCCAAATGCAACAATATTAGTTGTAACTGGGATAACAACTTGGATCAAAATATACTGAAACCCACAGTTACTATCGTCATGCAACATAACAACCAAGAAAACTACCGCATTATAGTTATCGTTCACTTAGTAACTGCATCAAAAATTAAATATATTGATGTAATTTATATTTTGTCAGAAACAGTTCAGCTACTGTTGCAATTAGACCGCCGCACATTTTCTTAACAAATCGGAACAATTTCTTGATAAGGAAGAGACGTCAACAATTTAAATAATTCATTTTACTACTAAAATAGTTAAATTAATCAGTTCACCTTAAGGTCGCACAGCTTAGCATACTAACCATTTATGTTTGTAACAGTCCTTTCTCAGCTTTCTGCAAACAAAATCATCAAAATCTCCTAGCAATTCTATGCTTCTTGCAAATTTAATGTAAGTTGGCAACGTGTGTGTCACAAGTTAATTTGATCGTCCAGAACGCATAGGTTGTTGCTGAAAGTTTCAAGGGAAAGGAGTATAGAATTTTATTCTAAGTCACCAGTTCAACAGTAAGAAGCATGACATAAATGAGGATATAAGAAATAAAAGGATAAAGATTATAAATTTGATTTGTAACTAAAAACATATTTAAATAATATATATTTAAATAATACATATAAATTAAAAAAAATTCTTAACAAATCTCAACAACTTCTTGATAAGGAGGGGACGTCACCCTGGGGATCATGTCAGTCGCCCTGCTAGACAGGGGTCCAGGGAAGTAAATATTGTGGGAAGAAATATCCAGGGAATTGTTATGGCTAGGCTTGTTTAGGCCCAAGGGCCGATAGCCTAGTACCAACCTATTAACCTATTAAACAACTTGAAAATGGAAAAATGTACTCTTTTGGCTGCAATTTCTACAAAAGAATAGTGTGTTTCTTTTTTTCATGCAACTGTTGTACAAAAGCTTTAAAAGGGGGGGGGGGGGTAGTGGCGCGTGCCTCTACATCCAGGCCTAAATCCACCACTGCTAGTCACCTTTTGCCATAATTCCTGGTATTTATATGAAACAAATAATTCATTATCTTCCTAAAATTTTTAGTCATCTGCATATGGATGTCTATGCACTGAAGCAGGAATTGCCCTTGGTTAGTATAGTCTCTGAGCAAGCACAACAAGCTTAGTAGACTAAAAAACATATACAAGAAATCCAGCAGGCAAACGTGAGTCAATGATACAGCCAAACTGCTGAAACCAAGAAAGAAAGCCTTTAATGTACCAATAAAATAAGCGCTTTCATATTCATCAATTCAGAGACTTCATCAGACAAAGCAAAAGGAAAAAATACATCCATTTAAATACAAAAGGCTCAGTTCATCAGTACACACCCACAATCCACTCACTGACTCATGTTTGCCTGCTGGATTTCTTGCATATGTTTTTTCACTTTGTGACCATGGTTCGTGTAAGCTTAGTATTCTAATTAAGATTTGAATGAGGCATAAGGTTAGACATAAATAACAGGTTTGTCCTTAAGAAAGACATTTTCCTATACAAAACTGGACATGGATGGTTGGCACACAATGCCTGCAGTTCAGAAATTCTTTTGGTGGAAGTCAAAGCTACCAAGAAGGAAGTTTTTCAAGTCAAAAACTTCAAATCTGCAATGAATTCTGGTTCAAATGCAGGGTGAGTTCGTTTCTCCAGAAAAAAAATAAAAGATTCCAAGGAGACACAGGTTTCCTGGTAGGAGAGGCACCCTCAGAAAGGCTTTTCAGACTATATGAGAAGATAAAAAGGACAATAATTAGTGTATAAGTTAGGTATCACATCTGGTAACCTTAAATGATGAATACCTTTGCCAAAAGTCAACAATTTCTGAAAATACTGGCGAACCTTAGGAGCAGGTGCTGAGAATGGATCAATGTTGTGTGCAAAGTTCATATTGAAAACTTCCTCTATTTATCCTTAGATGTTTTCTCAGCTGAAGGTTAAGAAAATAGAACATCCACCACCATGTGTGAAAATCCCTGGTCCTTGGTTATTGCAGGAAATGTATCAGCCAAGCTGTAAGTTTTAGAACTGGAAGGTTCAGGTATGCTATTCTGGGAGGGTGAAATAGCAGGCTCTTTAACCAGAGGCATACAGTGAGGAGCCTCCATCTGAAATCTCTGTAACAGTGGGAAACACACTTCTCTAGGTGAATCCAAGGCTACCAAAATTACCCTGGCCCTGTGGAGGCTGGTATTATGAATGAACTTCATCATCAGAGAACTTGAGCAGAAATCTTGAAGCATTCCCTGAACTAATACATTTCTCTCCATTTGGTAGAGGGCTGAGGGAATAAAATGTCCAGTAACTGGCATTCATGAGCGATGTAAAGAGATCACAGCCAGAATGTCTCCTACTCAGGAACCGCATTCTGATATCTGGCTAAAATGAGTTACCACTCGTGGCAACAACAGACAATGGCTAAGTTTGTTGGCAAGAGAATTGGCTATTGCATGAATGTGTGTGGCCACCAAAATGGTGGACTGAGTTGGCCCATAGACTCTTATTGCCTGCCAGCACAATGGACAATATCTCATTCTGCCCTGGTTATTGACTTCCCAAGACTACAGACATGTTGTCTGAATGAATAGCTGGAACAGGACAAGATGTTCTGGAGTACTGAAGTGTTAGCAAGCAAGACTATGCTCATCTGCAGAATGATAATGTACAAGGATGACTCCTAGAAAGACCACGTCTCTCACACTTTCTGTCTGAAGAAATATGCCTCCCATGTTTCCCCACCCCAGGATGTAGTCAACCATACTGACCACAGCATAACATGGACAGAAAACTAAGGTAGTGCCTAATGAGGTTTGCCCATATTCAACCAACAAAGCTACGAAAATTGTTACGAACTGCCTCCACTAGGCCCTGTGCTAGGAATAGTGGGAATGGGCCATTTAGTATCAGACCCCCATGCATAATCTGGTATAGGGTATTACAAATATCATAGCCAGCATCAATCTACCTGATTCTCTGAAACAAGGAATAAAACATTCTTCAGTGTATTTTGTGTTCTGTCCAAAGGCAGATAAACTCATCAGGTTCTGGTAATAACTATGATTTGGTTACTCTGGACAGGATTTCCTGTGTAAGATCAAGCTGTGACTCACCCCAACCCCCCCCCCTACAGGAATAATTGGAACAAAACATCCCAGTTTTGGATAAAACTGTCACTTCTGTGTGACACTATAAGCTAAGCATCCAAGTACTAGAAGACTTTGACGCAGTGCAGATGAATAAAAGCCACCATAACGGGCAAATATCATGCAAACACCCATGGGCTGAGGTGAGACCTAAACTGGATTGGTCTCAGTTCTAAAGTGGAGACACTTCTTCACTGTTTTTGACATCTATGCATGGAAGCAATGGCCTGAACATCTGAAGAACATATCCAGTATACTCTAGATAATCATGGGTGGCTGGACTGCAGTATGATCACAAAGAAGGTCTCTTTTGAGATGAACTTGTTTAGGCCACTGAGATCCAGTTTGGACCTGAAATCCTATGTCTCCTATGGCTTTCTGAGCATGAAAAATAATCTGGTATAATATCCTTGCTTGTTTTTGCTGGTGTAATGGGATTTCCTGAATGGCTTCTTTACAAGAGGCAATTGCACCTCTTTCCTTGCTTGTGCATTTTGACAGGGTGGGACATGCACCAAGGGTGAAGTTAATCATTTTAGTTAGGCCATGAATGACATTAAGTATCAGCTTTGGATAATCTCCCTTAAACACCTCTCCTTCGATATCTTGTACCACTGGGAGAAGTGCTGAGAGAACCAGCTTGAACCAACTTTTACAGGGGATAGCTGGAGTAAGTAGTAAGTATCAGGAAGAGCACAGACTCAGCTATGTGGACTGTGATGATTTTAGGACTGCTGTATCCCGAGTCCATAGGTCAGTAGTGTTGCTAGTATCTTGGTGAAGATGAATGACCGGATTGACCTCCTTGTTGATGACGACTCCTCTTGGTAGACCAAAACAGTGGCTTCCTCTAACTGATTTGTGTCCTGGAAAAGGAAGTTTCACCCCAGTGACTGAAAAGGATTTCCCTTTCTTCCTCATGTTCTAATGATGCTAATCATTTCTGGCCCAAACAGCAAAAGCCCCTTTAAAGGGTGCATCCATGAATACTGCTTTGCTATCCTCAATGATGGGCAAGCAGGAATACTGGCACATGGCTATACAGTATCCCACCACCCACACAGCTGTCTCTACAGTATTTTAAGCAACATTTTCCATAAGGTTGCTCACAGTCAAATAAAGTCTTGCTGAAGAGTATCTACTATATGTCTATCAGGTAATCCCTCAGCCTCCTGCAACATTTTATCTGGAAAAGCCATCTGAAAATAAGAGCATCTCTGTAATGTAATTAAGTGGCCTGAGACATCAAAGTTGAACTACCCAGCAGAAGGTGAGCACATGCTGGACCCAATGCATGGCTACCAGGCAGATAAGAAAGCATCTGATGTGCAGGTGCAGGACCAGACCTGAAAATTACATTTGAACCCACATGGGGGACAATGCTGGAACTGACAGGCAAACTCTGCATAGGATAAGCCAATAAATGGGCCACCTACAGGCAATATAGAACCAACCTGAGTTTAAAGAAGGGGGAGTGGTACCTGGGGTATGGGCATCAGCTGAAAAGATGCCAAAAGAGCCAAATTCAGGAATCCAGGATCAAAAGAAGTGAGCTGTAAACATACAGAATGGTTAATGACCAGTGCAGTCTGAACAGTCCTAAGAGATAGAAGTGAACTGTAAACATACAGAATGGTTAATGACCAGTGCAGCCTGAACAGTCCTAAGAGTTAGGCAGCTACATCAGTTCCACCTTTATGCCTCTCTTGGGTTGGAAAGATGTTATCTGCCTGTGTTGAATTTCCACAATAGCTGTGGCTAACTTAGTAGACTTAATGACCAGTAGGGCAGGAGACTAATCAATTAGAAGGGGAGAATACAAGGCTCATTTAACAGGGGTGTGAACAAATAATAGACATACCTGTCCTAATGTAGAGATCACCACATTAAGGGAAGGCACAAAAGGAGTAGGTGCAGAATTCTCCATTCCAGTAGCTTGCACATCTGTTTATGTAGAAGAAGGCCTGGCTTTAATTTTAACTAACTTAGAAAGTTTTGCCTTAATGTCTGACTCCCTGACTGTTTGCCCACTTAACTTAATGAATATGGTTTCTCAGAAAAGTGAACAGACCAAGAAGGACCTGGTTTCACAACAGGTCTTGGAAGCACAGGTTGATGCGAGAATGGAGTCTCCTCTGCTTGTCTATAGAAACATTGGAACTACAGATGAGGACAAAGGATCTTGCAGAGACTTTCCTTTAACATGAAACTCTAACAGATAGGTACCAAACCACTTTCTTTGCCTCCTTAACATAGCTTCATTAAAAGTAGCACAAACATCACAAGGATCAGACTCATGTTGAGGACCTAAACACACATTTAACGACTGCCAGGATGATGACTGTATTCTGTAGTCATCCCTATTTGAAGAATGAGTTATGATGCCTAATCCTTAATTAACAGTGTCAAAAAAGAGAAAGCAAAAATCCAACACATATCCTAGAAAGGGAGTCTGAAGTCTCAGAAACAGAATGGGAATGCCCTAATAGAAGGAGAAGATGCATTTAGATAACAATAAATTTCTTAAATTACAG